>NC_085055.1:7026101-7326101 GCF_963662255.1 Cinclus cinclus
CGTACCCGGGCAGTCCCGGCCGAGCCCGGGGCAGCCGGAGCGCGGCCTTGAGGCTCCGGCCGAGCGCGGCCATGGCCCCGGCCGCCGCCATCGCCCCGCGCCCTCCCACAGCGCCGGGGGCACGGGGCGGGAGCTGCCCTTTTCCAAGATGGCGCCCGCCCGCCCGGCCTCACCCCGGGCTCTCTGCTCTACATGGAGCACAGGGAATGCTCTGCCCTTTTCCAAAATGGCGTCCGCGTGACTTCACCTCCACGCCCTCCCTTTTCGCCGGGGACACTGGGAAGGCTTTGCCCTTTCCCAACATGGCGGCCGCCAGCTTCACCCCACGGCGGGAAGGGGCGCCGTCGGCTCCGCCTCGTGCCAGTCCCAGCCATGGCGGCCATGAGCCGGGTGCTGCGGACGGCCGCGGCCTGGGCGGCGCGGCGGGCGGGCGGCACCGGCACCACCGGGATCACCGGGATCACCGGCATCGCCCCCCGCCTCCCCGGCATCCTCGGTATGGCCCCGGCGGGGGAGCGGCGGGGCGGGGGCGGTGGGGGCGCGGTGACCTTGCGGAGCGGGGCAGAGGTGCCCTCCCGGAGGCCGCGGGAGGGCCGGGGGCTCAGCAGGAGCAGCGTTGTGTTCCCGTTCCTATGAAAAACTTCGGGATCTGGGTAAAAAGTGGATCGAAACGGGCGAGAGACCGACCCTCCTGGCATTCTAATTGTCCGTTTGCTTGGCCCCGTATGGTGACACTTAATGATTCACGTGTTGGTGCTTACAGGTAGACACAGAAGTCTGTCTGTAGTTAGAAGAAAAACAGGTTCATGCTAACAAAATACGAAATAACTTCAGGCCAACTGCAGAAGACTCAGCCACTGTTGCATGCTCTTCTTTTTTTTTTTTTCTGCCCCACCTATGTTTGACCTTGTCCTGGCATAGGCACCAATGAGGTACAAAACCATAATACTCTGGTTCAATTTTCAGTTCCTGTACGACACAGTGGTGACCATGGGAAGAGAATGTTTATCATCAAGGCAACAAGTTTTTATGATTCTCGATTTCTGAGCTTGTTGGTGAGTTAAAAATCAAATATATTGCATTCAGCATTACACATCACTTGCAAATGGTGTAAGAGTGTCTAAAATACAATTTACTCTCTTTATGCAATAGCATCTAAAACGTGGCTGGCACTATTTACATAAGCAAGAATTTCTGTTTCTCTCTAAGAATATTTTGGTCGTACGCTGTGAAATCAGGGCCAGGTGAAATTCAAAGACTGGCTATATAGCAAAGGTTGTAATAGGTGCTTAAATTACATTTCTATGTTCATATATGCATGACCCACAAATGCTTTCTACTCCATCCTTTTTGAAACATACTAGTTACTCTTCTGCAGGGTTTACCTTCACTTACCTACACCACTAACAACAGAGGTAAGATTTAGGATGCCTGACCTGAGTTTGACCCCTCCAGAGTCAGGTTTTGGATAAATCCTATTATAAGCAGCAACAGCTAATTTGATACAATCCCTTCATGTGATCAGGACTGCTTTATCTGCCTTCAGCAGCTACAGAGCCCACAGTGGTTGCACTGGTGTTGGATTATTGCTTTGCTGTCAGTGCCTCATTGCAGCTGAGTGCTGGAGCCAGATGCCGAGGCAGATTTCAGGGAGATGTTTACTGCTGAGCAGACTGACCTCACTGGGAGATGGGAGCTGACCTCAACGGGCTCATGGGCTGACACAGCATCACTTTTGTGTGTTCTGATTCATTAATTAACTCATTGCAATCAGTAGTGTTTACATACAACATCCCTTTCCAACCTAGGAATGCAAATCTAAGAGTTATTGGCTGTTCCACTATTTTCAGATATTTTCAGATTTCATGTAAATTTTGTCAGGGTTCTGAATTTCTCACACTGACTGTTTTTATCCCCTCTACAGAGATTCTATATACTCCTGACGGGAATACCAGTGGCCGTGGTCCTAACATATATCAACATCTTCATTGGTGAGTGGTCTGTCAGGGCTAAGCAATGTACAGTCAAAGTTATTAAATGGGAATTAAGCATGCTGGATAGAGAAAAAGGACTCTTCTAAGGCTCTCTCTTTGAAGACCATGGAATAGGCCTAACATATACAGTGATATTGTATAATTACATAGAAAATGTTCCCAGTATATTTGCTTTAGTTGTTGCTTTTAAAAAAAAAGTTTCTCACATTGAAAAAAAAACAACAAAACATTCCCTCTTTTGGCAGTTTTTCAAACATAGTGAAGTTTAGTAGCTTGCTTTAACAAGACTGCAACTCTGGCTTTTTATCTAGCAAAGATGCCAAAATTCTGCTTGGTAATATATGTATTAAATCTACTGCTGTGATGATATGTAAGTAACTCAGTAGAGAAATCAGTAAAAGTCCTTACTTTCAGCTCCCTTTAAAGGGCATTTCTGCGGACTTGATCTAAGTTTCTTCTGTATAGCTGCTAATTTTAGCCTTTTGGTGTGTAACTTAAAATCTGTGAGTCGATACTTACAGCCTGATGTGTTTGCAAAAACTGCAAGTTCAATTTTTCTGAACAGAGCTCACACTGAGGGGTTTAGTACTGTCTGTGTGGAATAATGGTCTTTTCCTTACCTGAAAGGCAGAATATAAGGTAACTTTGGAAAATAATCACAGAGTTAAAATATTCCTCCCCTTCTTTCCTTGTCAGGTGAAGCTGAACTTGCAGAGATTCCTGAAGGTTATGTTCCGGAGCACTGGGAATACTACAAAGTGAGTATAACATGTAAAAGGGTGGGCGTGCTATGAACAGCCTTTCTCTTGATACTTTCAGGAGTAAAATGCATGAAGTATGATGATGTCTGTCAAACAGTGCCGTTCTGATTTTGGTAAACTTTTTTGTGGCTTTATGGAACATGTAAAAGGCTGTAGGAAATTTGTTTATTAACATGAGCAGATGCAAATGCTCTGTATGCAGTGAACTGCTGAATTCTTGCTGTATGCCAAGAATGTTTCTATAATGTTCACAAATAGTAAGAAAAGTCCTCTGCATTCATAGCATGCAGGTTTTGTCTTTATTTTTTTCTACAATGTCTTAAGAAACTGGGGTTTAAAGTTGTGTTGCTTTTTTTGTGTGGTTTGCCAGTATTGTTTTATATCACACACTTTTGGACCTAGAAAAACTCAGGGTTGTATTGTTTCAATTTAATTGTATTTTCTTAAAATTAGTCACTGGCTTCTTGCTGCAACCACTGTTTTGTTTCTGATAGGAAGTAACTTAACTCAGCAATATTATTGTGACTGTTTCAACTCATTTAGACTTTTGTTCCTAGTGAAATGCCCTCTAGGTGGAAGCAAAATTTTGAAATATTGCTGAGTAAGGTTTGGAGTCCACTTCTGTGATTACTGTGGCAGTTTAAGGAACTGAACTTTAACATGAAGAAAATAAATTATAACTTCTGTTAAATTTTAATTTTTCTACAGGACAGTCATCTGCAGATTATCTTGGCATTAAGAATTGCAAAAGAAATATGACTTTTTAGGGTTCTGATCTCACATGTAGTTGTGCATATTTGTAACTTTACTGTTAATGATCTGAATGGCAGCACTCATGGTGTCTATGACATATTTTCAGGACTGTGGATATACAAAGTGATTCAGTTATGATGACAATTCTACTTGGAAATAGCACAAATAATCTCTGCTATGTTTTTCAGCACCCCATAAGCCGCTGGATAGCTCGTTACATACTTGACCCCCCTGAGAAGAACTATGAGAAGGACATGGCCCTGCTTGATAGGGAAGCCAGGAAATGTGAACTGAGGTATGTTCTGTAGTTGCGAGTTAAAATCCTGATCCATACTGTAGCTGACTCTTTGATTTTGCATGATATACCGAGCTGGATGGTGATATAAAGTGATTTCATGTATCCCCTGAGTGCTGCCTGCACTGGCTGCTGCCAGAGTGGGACTCACAGTATCTATTGTCGCTGCCCTCTCAGGATTCAGGTTACCAGAACAATCCAAGGGCAGGGGATCTTCAAAACACTTGGTATTTATAGAGGTGTAGCTCTGTCTTCCTGAGTCAGCAAGTGGAGCTCTTTTTGCCCCTGCTAATGCTCACAGCTTAGAGAAGAACGTGTGATAAAACTGCCAGTATTTTTATTACTCCTCTGTGAAATGACTTGCTGAAAAAAATAAAAACAAAATAAAGATTTAATTGCTCATGTCTTAGTTAAGCCCTTCATATTTTGATCCTATCTATGTTCCACCAGTATTTATAAACCATTGATGCTAAAGTAATTGCTTTGTCAGTAATGCTTAACATCAACAAACTTCATGTTGAATGTGTCTGTTGCCTTTTCTTTAGGTTGCTGGAGTTGGAGGCACGCAGGCTGATGAGACACCGGGGAGATGGACCTTGGTACCATTATGAAACACCAGACAAAAATCTTGTTGACAATTCTATGAAATCCACACCTGACAATTGAACAATTTTAGGACAGTGTGCAAGGTCTTAAATGCATACTGACAAATTGTGACTGTGCTGTGCAACAGACATCCTGCTGTTTGCTGATGGAAATGAATAAACAGTGTTTGTGTTGATTCCAGTATCTTGAAAGAAACTGTGTGGCAGTTAAGCTCATGCAGCTATTAAAGATGTTAATCAGTGAAAATGCTTTATGTCAATTGCCAACAATCTCTCATTTCTCTCAGAACATACGTACATGAAATAAGTTGGTAATAATAGTTTTCATTCTGTGATTTCTAGCATTTATAGTTTTAAGTGAAATGTACAAGAGGCTAAGGGATTTTTCTTTCTCAGTGCTTTGTGTCAGGTAATTGGTGGGAGATGAACTAAGTAAGAAAAGTATCTTCACACATACCTGCTATGCATTTTCAGAAGTGTACAGCTGTTCTTCTACACCACTTGGCAACTCTTTAGGGAACACGAAGAGTTCTCTCATCACCTGGCAAGTTTTTGCCGCTAGAGGGATGTGTTTCCTCAGGTGCTGCAGGCCTGATACTCTCAGTTTTAAATTTCTGGAGTGATGGAAAGTGCCTCTTACAGTTTGTGACTCTAAATTATCTGTCCATATTCAAAATCCTTGCTTTTTAAAGGAAATAAACCCAAACCCTTTACTAAACCCATATTATTTAGTGATTTGAAACTTAAATGCTTTTTTTTTTTTTTTTTTTTACATTAGACAACACTGCATGGATTATTTTAAGCAAAATCTGCCTTACTTGCTGTTTCCTGGCCACTACCAAACAACAGAAAGACATTGATTTTCTATCAGTGCTTTGCTTGTCCTTTTTCTTAGAATCAATCTTTCAAGTTAGATGGCTTATATGTCTTACTATGGCTCTCATTGTTTATAAATGCTGAGTTGTTCATAAGAGAAGCTATTAAAAAAGCACAAAGTCTCCTCAGGTAAAATAAATCTGTCTGACCCTGTATTAGTGTTTTATCCAGCATCCAATGATGTTCACAAGTCTGATGTAATGTCTGTTTCCCAGTAAGTCTAAAACCACTCCATGGACAACACATTCTGCCCTCGGTGTTTCGCATTGTTCCCAACACTTGATTTTTCAGTAGTAAAAAATGTTGAGAACAGACTGTGCTACTCTGCTCACCTTCACAGCCTGCTTGCAGCTGGGTACAAACATTTTTCAATTCTGCTTTTGAGATTTTCCTAGGACTACCTTTTGCAACTTTTAATTTTGAGGTAAAAGGTGGTTCTAGCAAAGGTCACATCACCTCCTTGGGAGTGGTCAGTGAATCCTTAGATGTATTGTGGACGATGGGTAGAAGGCAATTTATTTTCTCTATGCATCTTCCTTTTACATGGACTGGTCATTTCTTTAATGCTGTTGCTGCCAGGCATAGGTAGTAATTATTAGATACTGCTTGAAAACAATAGCAGTATTTTTTTTCCCACAAAGTTCACTCTTATTTCTCCTTCCTCTGATATTATTGTTTCAAAGTGAAGAGCAGAGAGAAACACAGCAAAGGCCAAAAAAGGGCATTTTAAAGTCAAGAAGACATGAAATTGGGGGTAGGCTCCTGGCACTGCCACAGTCTTCTCGGGCATTCGAGGCTGGGCATTCCTGCCCTGTATCCACCCACACCGACCTGCTCCTCTTGAGAGGTGGGGACATCCCACCTGTCAGTGACAGAGCCACCTGAGACACCTGTACTGTGGTACTGGCAATGAGGGGCTGAGACTGAAAATCTCTGAAAAGAGATATTTTTTTACTGTATTTTATACAAACATATATACATACAAAGATACATACATATATATTTATACTTAAATATATATACACTGTGGTGGTTTTTAAAGGTTTTTCTGAAATTTTATGTGTGTGTATATATACACACGCATATACATATATATTTACACACGCATATACATACATAATTACTTACGTATACATATACATATACATTATACATATATACATAGACATTATACATTATACACATATCCATATCCATATACCCACACAAACATATACATATACATATATACATATACATATACATATACATATACACATACACATATACACATACACATACACATACACATATACATATACATATACATATACATATACATATACACATATACTCTTTAAAAGCTTGAAAATGTCTAACAGAGCGTATGAAAGAGTATTACCGGTCAGAGGGAAACCTGCCCCGGGCTACCGGGGGACACCAGGAGCGGAGTGTCCGTTCTCCCCCGCTGGGCACGGAGGTTTTCGGGTGAAACGCGGGGCCCCGGCGGGAGCCCTGCCCGGCCGCCCTGCCCCAGGCCCGTCCCCGCCGGGACCCCCGAGTGCCGCCGCCGCAGCTGGTGCCGCTGCCGCTGCCATTGGATTAAAAATAGCATCTTCCCTCCCCCTGCCCTCCCTCGGGCCCGGCTCCCGCCGCCGCCCTGCCCCGGGCCCGGCTGCCCGCCGCCTCCATCGCCCGCGCAGAGCGGCTCGGCAGGGAGAGAGGGAAGGAGGGAAGGGAAGGAAGGAGGGAAGGGAGGGAAGGGAAGGAGGATGCAGCGGGCCGCGCTCTTCCGCGGCGGCGATGCGCAGATGGCCGCCGGGGACCTGGGCGAGCTGCTCGTCCCCTACATGCCCACGATCCGGGTGCCCAAGTCAGGGGACCGGGTCTACAAGACGGAGTGTGCCTTCTCCTACGACTCTCCCGTGAGTGCAGCGAACCATCCCCGGCTGCCTCCGCGCCCCCGCCCGCCGCGGCCCCTTCCCCTCCCCGCCGCAGCCCCTCGCACCCTCCCCGGGCCGCTGGCTCCCCCTCAGCCTTCAGAACCCCCGAGCCCTTCCCGCAGCTGCCGCTGCCCCCCGGCCCTGCCGATCTCCCCACGCCGGCTCCGGCTGCGCTCCCCTCACACCGCTCCGCTCCTTCCTGCGCTCTCTTGTTTATTTTCCTCCTTCGAGGCGCTCTGAAGTGGTTGCTTGGACGCGGGGATTTTGTGGTTTTGGGGAAACTCTCCTGCTTGCTCTGGTGGTCGGGGTCTGCCTGCTCCACCCGGAGCCCTGCTTTTGCCTTCACACCGAGGTAGTAAAAAAAGCAGATTAATGGCCTTCTCGTCGGTATATTTTGGCGAGCAGATGTCAATTATTTTGCTTTCCGACTGCCTCGTGCTCATTCTATTCAAAACCTTCAGAGGAGGCTTCCGAAGTAAAGGCTTATCCTGAAAATCAGCGTGAAAGTTGTCCTGGAACAATTTCTCCCCCAGGGTTACATCACTGAACTTCGATGAACTTGTAGTGTTTCCCCACGAGTTTGGTTCTTTTGCTGTTAGATGAATGTTTCATGTGCAGTAAACTTTCTGTGGTGCTATTTCCATGGTGTCTTACAAAACATCCATCAGCTCCACAGATTGCACGTGTTCCATGGCAGATTTGGGGCCTGACTGAATTTTTAACTTCACTGCTAATACTGGAAACCTTTGTAAATGGGCAGTGCTTAGTAAGAAACAGGTGCTTAGAAATTAGACTTTTTCAAAAGAGGTTGAAAATTTTATTAAAAGTTACTTCTCCGCAGGAAACGGAGGTTTCCCAAAGGTGACTGAGCACTATATGCTGATGTTAATGTCAGTGGCAGCAATCAGAAGGAAGCTCATTACATTACAGAATACTCATTGAAAGATACATTTCCGACACATTTTTGGAATCCTTTATCCCCTTCTACTTGATAATTCCCCCTCTCTTTGATAATTCCTTTTAATACAGAAAATCAGACTTTGGTTTTAAAGGTGACTCAGCTGTCTGGGTTTGTCATGTTGAACAGAGGTTATTTTTACCCACCCTCTTCAGATCTCAAGTGTCACCCAGCAGCCCTGACTGTACTGGGAGCTGGGCTGATTAGAACTGCCAAATCGGACTCCACAGCAGGGGCGATAATTGCATTATATACTTAAGAAGGTTTTGGCGGGGGAAAATCAATATACCACATTCTTTCCTTCAGATTTCTGCTTTAGTGAACACATGGTTGATGTTTTTAGTAACACTTTCAGGCTTCGTTGATATTATGGTTTATAAAAAGTTTCTGTTAACAAGTAGGAAGGAATATAAAATACTGCCACAGATTAAAAAACAATCACCACCCCCTGCAACAAGCCTCAACTGAGCACAGCAAAAGCTGTGTTTAGCTAAACAATATGTTTGAACAAAACATAAAACATTTGAGCCAAACTTAACAGAAACTATGGATAAAAGTAGCAAAAGGAGTGGGAAGCAGCATGTATGATGCTGATTTTTTTAGCTAAATTTTTTTTTCATCCTTTTGACATTATCGGGAAGAGATTTCAGATTTAGGAAAGTGTTGCCCTCCAATGTAAAAACTTCTTGTTTCAATTGTGTTACGGGCATTCACCGGGCAAATGGCTTGGCTGAACCTATGCAGTACCAGTGAAAATAAAAGCAGTCTCAGTTTCTATTGTTCCTCACAGCTTTTCAGCCCATACTGCTCCTCTGCTTAGCTGAGTGAAAGATTTGACTCAGATTTTATTTTAAATTCCCATATAATCTAGTAGATCCTTGGATGTTGTTTGTAGGATGGAGATTCTAAGGGGCGTATGTAATGTGTGCTTTCTAGGGTAAAACACTGTCATTTACAAATGGAAAATGGCAAAGCTGTGTTTTTGCAGTTTTTCATTCAGAAGGAAAGTGAAAGGATACAGACAGGTTGTTTCTTGGCTAAAGGGAGATGTTTATGTTTTGTAGTAAGTTGATATTGTGGCTTATTTTCTTAGGCTATAGATGTATTACCTAAGTGAGCCTTTTCCTCTTGAGGAACCCGCCTCTTTTTGAAAGAAGATACATTCTTGGCCCTGTTATAATGTTCAAGAATTTAAAAAACCCACACTCTTGGTTTTGTTAGCCATGCTAAAATTCCAGATTGCTTTTTTTGCTGGAGGAAGTTTTTTCCTTTGTAAGAAAATTTCTCAGTATTTCCTCACTTCTTCTCATTTTACCATTTTAAAATATGCTCCTTGCTACGGTTTAGCTTCAGCATGTCATGTCATACCTGGTCATGCAGCAGCTCCACAGTCAAGTGTCTTCAGCTGTATTCATTGTGTCTTAATCCTTTTCCTGTAAGGATTTGTTGTGGTCTTTAAAATACACTGATAACCATCAGACCTGCGAGCGCTGAGGGACAGAGTAATGTTAGCATTGTAGAGAAAGATGTGATGCTGCAGCAAATTTGCAAGGACCAAGCCGAGTGGAATTGTCAAAATCAGAGTTTTTCCTGTCAGGGGGTGCCAAAGAAAGTGGGGTACTGGGAGTGAGTAGTTCCCTCTTCTACTTCCAGCTGTGCAAGGCTTAACGTGGCAGTGAGACGTGGCTTTTGCAGCCCTGTTTGTCACTCTGTCAGTTGTGTCATCTTGTCTGGGTTTGAGTAGTGCATGTTCCAGTGGATATAGGCAGTTTCACTGATTGTTCTCAAAACTGGTTGTTTTGAGATTTAAAACTTCCTTGGATGAAGATCTGAGAACAATGTCACCTTTGTGCTACAGTGAGAGTCATTAGCTGAGACTCCAGAAGTGAGAGCTAGAAGTACAATTGGCTGTTTAGTGTATTTTTTCTACCTGGATTAACTGTATCATGGTGATCTTGTCAGAAAGGTGGGATTGTTAGAAAGATAAACAGATGAGAAATTAGTATCCATAGATTTGGCGAACTTCCAACAGAACATACTAGGGTTGGTCCCTGGAAAGTTGGCAAGAACAGGAGGCAAATTTCTTTGCACTTAAGAGACCTAGTGACACTTTTTGGTTTGCTAGGCTCATAGGATGAGAAAATATGCTGTCTATTATTTACATTTTGATTGCTTTTCTGAGATTTTTTTATGTCCTCTAGGAAAACTTGTGTTTCTCTGATGAGGGCTCCTGCTCCAGCTAGCCATTCCTTTGTACAGGAATTGAGGAGGGAAGGCAGGCTGCTTACAAAACACAAGCCTGGCCTAGTGTTGAGTATTTCTTCCTCCAGGATGTGACCCAGCAGCTATGGGAGCCAACCACTTCCCTGCAAGTTGGCTGACAAAGTCCTGCACCTCTCATTATCCAGACCTGAGGTGCAGTCATGCCTCCTGGTGACTTTTTCCACATCTCCAACACTGTGCTGTAGGTTTCTTCTCTCCTATTTTGTACACTGTGACTTCTCTTCCTCTTTTGGTGGATGAGCCTGACTTTGTGGTCAGTAGAAAGCAGAAGATAGGAAGGTTGTATTAAATAATATTTTGTTGTACTACTATTTTTTTAGAAGGATAATACTCAGCTTTGGAAATTCCACCTTTTAATGTGATCCTGGTCTCAAAAACCTCTGATCATTTATTACAGAATTGCAGATTTGTAGAATGTGCTGAGTTGGAAGAGGCCCATATGGATCACTGAGACCAACTCCTGGCCCTGCATAGGACACCCGAAAAATCCCACCAGGTGCCTGAGAGTGTTGTCCACACACTTGATCTCTGTCAAATTTGGGGCTCTGACCAGTTGCCTGGGGAGCCTGTTCAAGTGTGCAACCACCCTCTGGGTGAAAAACCTTTCTCTAATATCTAACCTAAAGGTCTCATGACACAGCTCCATGCCATTCCCTCAGGTCCTGTCACTGGTCATGAGACTGACACATCTGGGGCAGAGACAACAGCTGGAAAGGAGATACAAACTGAAGTATAAAAAGGGCTTATATGTGAGCTATGGATGCTGCACATGGATGTGTTCTGAAACCTCCTCCATGAAGGGCATTGGTGACAACCCCAGCACAACTCATGAGCCTGACATGGTGAGAAGGACCAGGCAGGCTGGCTCTGTGGAGTGTAGGACTGTGTTTGTTTGAGCAGCTGAAAGTTTGGCTTTGCTCTGCTGGAAAACCTTGCTGCTGACAACAGCTTCCTTTGAGAATCTTGCTGACCTCATTTTTGTGGCTCGGGAACTCTGTAATGGTTATGTTGGGAGAATTCCCAATCTCTGAGCTGAGCTGATGCTCTGTTGTTGTGCAGTTGAGACTGAAATCCTTGAGAGTCTGGAGTGTGTAATGGATATTGGTGATCATGTTGCATATAACATTCTAGATATAAACACCTCCTGTCTGGTGGTTCCTTTGGTCAATATTCCTTGAGGAAAATCAGAAAGTCACAGAGGCCCATGTCTGTGAGGGGTAGGCTTGGATCTTGCTTCTCTTGATGGAATGAGAGCAGGAGAGAAGAAACAAGAGGACTGAACACACCAAGACAAAGGGAATACTCAAGATGAGGATTTTGGCCTAGCTGCAAAATGACCTCCAATTACTGAGGCAGTAAATTTCTTGGTGGTGGGTGGTCACCTGAAAAGTCAGAGCAGCGTAGTACTGTTGCTTGACAGAGACATGCCAAAGCTGTCGCATGAGCAGGTGTTTTGCTGGCTGGAAGTGCACCAGGACACTGAACAGGTTCACATCAGTTAACTCACAGGTCTTCTGAAGTTGGAGAATGGTAGCATCAGCAGAAGTTGTGCCTGCAGTGCTTGACACACGAGAAGTAAGTTTGGGAGATCAACCAGCGCGCATGTGCACTGTGCTTTTCCTTGGGGTTGATTTAAATTTGGATCTTATTAGGCTTTTCCTCTTTATGTGTCACTGACCATCCTGTTAGCCAGAGTGGTGGTGGACTGGAGTATTTTGAGTAGCAGAGAGATCTGAATTCTGAGGTACCCAGAGTGTCAGAGGATAAATACAGAGATGCAGATAAATGGACAATGCTGGAGCTCCCTCTCAGCTCTTCTCCCCAGCTTTTCTGTTCTGGAAGCTCAGCACTGTTTTTGTGACCAACAGAGCTGTAGAGCCTGGGCTCTCTGCACAAAGCAAACTCCCCATGTCTCAGGTGCTGTGGAAGCAGTGCAGGTGGCACTGCTGGGGCTGCAGTATTGGGCTGGAGCTTGACTGGAGCCCTGGTGGAGCCAGAGGCTTACACAGTCTGCACCTGGATAAACTGACCCCAAACAGTGGTGATGGGTGGGTGGAAGTTCTCTATTCCTGGTTGCATGTTAGAAGGACTCCTGACCCAGCATTAGTTTTGCCATTGTGTTTGCTCACTAACTGTGAAGCCTTGATCCTGCCTGTGTGTGTGACTTGTCCAAGACTCTGCTTTGGAATTCATTTGTGCTGCTCTGGAGTCCACCTGTGATTTAGAGGTGGTAGTGCGCAGTCAATCCACCTCTTGGAGTGGAGGTTTGGTTTTGGTAAATTTAGTGGATGACTGGCCCACACATCTTCCTTCTTCTCAGGAAATGTTTGAAGTGCTGTGCTGGATTGGCCTTGTCCATGTGCCCATTTAGGAGCTACAACAGAGCTTCCAGGAATCTTTGTTAAATAATTGTGAATTAATTTGCTTGTAGGGAAATATCCAGTGCTATGCAGTGCTTTTGTACAGTGCTTTTGTAAAGGAAAAGCAGGGGAAAAAATTCTTTTGCACTTCAAGTTAACAGTGCAGTTACTGGAAGCCCTGTAATTTATTTCCTATTTCCACGTCCTTTGTCCTTTCTTCCTCTGCCCAACCCAGCTCTTTTTTTTCCCCCATCTCTCTTCTTTCAACACTTCCAGTAGTACATGGCTCCTCTTCACTGCTTGTATGTATTTTGACATCAATGTTTGTATATGTCAGTGTCTTTCTATTCCTTATTCTGATTCTGTTGCTTCTCCCCCTGATCCCTTTTTTTACCTGATGCCCAATTTTACCCTCTTATTATTAATTTTCTGCTTTCCTTTAGTCACCATTACTTTTTTGTCACCTTTGGGTGACAAAGGGCAGTTGTCTAAAAGGCAGACTTACACCACTGTTCATAGCCCATGATTCTATTGAATATGACTATTGAATATTCTTGGTCTTAGCACAGATTTTTCATGTTGGTTCCCCCACCCCACCCCAGAAGTAACTACATTTACTGCAGTGAAAACTTAAAAATGAACTTTTTGTTTGCTGGAGCTCTCTCTATGTCCTGTTGTTCAGCTGATTGTCTGTGGTTTGCTGCGGTTTTTTTTCTTCTTGTTTCAGTGTAGGCAGTACTGGTACCTGACAGGAAGACAGGCTTTCTTTTTGTTCCTCATTGTTAATTATTATGTGTTGCTGAGATGAATATTAAGTGCCAAAACATCTGTTGTTCTTTTTAGGCCTGTCCTGAAATAAAATATGTGTCATTTAGTTAGACTGTTGTTGGATTTAGTGCAATGTGTGTATCTTAGGGATGGTCCTGTAGCTTTTCCAAATATATTGAAGATTGGATTGCAGTTATGCAGCAAGACTCTTGTGACCACAGCCAGATTAATTAATGGTGATTCCTGATGAACAGACACCCTGAGCAGAGCCTGCAGCTATTCTATGTGGGCATGAACTTTGTAGGGAAACGCTCTCGTGACAGAATGCACAATGACCCTGTGTGTCACAACATTTTACTTTATATATGACAGGATGGACGAGCTTTTCATTCTTCATGTCTGGGTGTGGACACTCAAGGTGCCATTTTATTCTCTTGTGATACTGTCTTAGAAAATTTTGTTGTCATTCCAGAGGATCTAAAGCAAACACCTGTGCATGAGACACTGTCCCTGGGTCTGCGAGTTAGGAATCACCACAGCTCTTGTGTTTGTACAAAGTCACTGTTGTCTGAGCCACCTCAGGAGCTGAGATTGCTGAACCCTGAATTTCCCTGAGGGATCTAAATGGTCTGTGAGGGTTGGTAATGGGATGGAGGTCATTAGTTCAGATGCTGATCAGGTTAGTGGTGTTTGAAAGCAGTTGGTGTCTGGTGCCACGAGCAGTGTGGAATGATGGGGTGATCTCTTTCTCTCTGTCCTTGTAGCCTGGTGCTTGTGTTTGTCAGTCCTCTCACCCACCAGCTTCCTTGCTCTGCTTTTGAGTCTGAGAGGGAGCAACTGTGCATTTTACCTCTCTTTCCCTGTGGATTTTCTGCCTCTTTCCTTCCTCCAAATGTGAATTGGTGACTAAATGAGTAAGAGAAGCTTTTATTTTATTTTTTTAAATACTCTTCTTGGTATGGACTATGTTTCCCTCTCTGAATTAAGCACCTGGCATATAATTACCACCTAAGCAGCAAAGAACAGGTAGAAATACAGTGAGGAGCAATCCCTTTTCCTTCTGCTCAGAAGGTGAGAAGACTAATCTATTCTTGGGTGGCCTTCTGGGCAGTGATGGAGCCTGAGCACGTACAAGCTTCTGCCTCAACGATGTCTTTAGATTGGAGTGATAAGGGAAGACAATGTTCATGCATTACTTTATCCTAAACTTCACACTACAGGTCTGCTGCATCCTCAAGCAAGTGGGTGGGAGGAGGGGGGGGCAAGTACCCAGCTAAAGGCTAAAGTTCCTGGTTTTGTCTGTCAGGACAAGTTATACACTTCTAGTGTAAGATAAGCTGCCTTCCTCCAGCATAAACTTTCATACATATTTAAAATGAATGTCAAATACAAAGATTCACATTCTTCCAAAACTGTTTGTCTGCTCAGTGGGGTTAAATTAACCAGCACAAAGTTTGTCTTAGATCACAGTCAAGTGTTTTTTGAGCACCACACAGGGGTCTAATCCTTTACTCAGCCATCTCCAAAGGTGTCTTTTTCACACTCTGTTTTACTGTGACCTTTTTGGCTTTTGAACAGTCTGTCCACTTCTTCCCAAGCTGTGGGAGAGAACACTCTGCCTGTGGTCTCTTGGAGAAACAACTGTTTTGCTAGTAACCACAACCAACTTACTCAGACTCTACATTTAGCTCCTATAAAGAAAGTGTCAGGTTGTTGTCATAGGCTGCCTCAGAAATGGTTCAGTGGTCTCTTGGATTTCCTCCAGAAAAAGAGAGAATGATCTCCAAGAAAACAAAACTTTAAACAAAGTTCCTGAGACCCTAGAGTTACAACACTGTGTATTTTTATTTAGACTGGGTACCTCTAGGATCCTCTTGTAGAGGACACATCCATGACTTTCTCACAGAAAGAGGTAACACAGAAGGATTTGCAATGCAGGATAGAGGAGCAGGCAGCATGTATGTGGCTAATATGACTTGTTTCTGGAGATAGTGATCCTTGCTTTCATAGACATATTTATAATTTTCTTCTGAGGTGCCTGTGAATGTGTGTAGTTCATGCTGTTCTTTGGGGTATTGAACACAAGATGTTCTGTGCTATCCAATAGCACAAATATGCTCACAATAGAAGGAAGGTCACAGAGCTTCTGAAAGGCTCAATCTTTGTCATGCACCACCTACTCAAAACAATACATGTTAGAAGGCTTGGAAAAATTGATCCAACACCAATGAGCAGATGACTGAAAGTCCTCCTGGCAGCTTGATGTAGGAGAGATCTTAGAGTGGTGTTAAAATTCAAGAAGACCCTGGTAACAGCCAGCATCATTACCCAATTTTAGGGAGAGAAAAATGTGATGCCAGGTTATGTTACTGAAGTATCAGCATTTGTGATCAGGACCAGGAGTATATATCTTTATATTCCCCTTGTAATGCCCTTGTCTCCAAGTTCTGTAGTTGCATGAATGGAGAGGGTCCCTGATAGGTACTGAAGAATGCACACAAAGCATTTGCCAAGTTTTTGTCAGCCAGTTTTAAGGGCTGTGAGGTCACTTGAGATCTTTTTTTTCCCAGACAAGATTGTGATCAATTGTAGAAGTTGTGGCAGAGTCCCTGGACCATCACCACTGCTGTGCTTCTGGTTTGGAATGATGTTTTTGCAATCAAATGCCCACAAGAAATTCTGCTATTTCAAATAAACGCTCATGCTTATTTCTATGCTTTACAAATTTTTGTGCCTATGAACCTCTGTGGGTTGGGCACTCAAGTGGAATTTTTCAAGACTAACTTCTAGACTTCCAGTCTGGACACTCACTAATCTGTGATTGCAAGGTAACGTGTTTCAAAGAGTTTCTGTAGGCTGTGGGATGATGTGTTATTATATGTGATATGATGGGGAGGTTTCTTAGAGGACTGATAGTGTAAACACCATAATATGCTATGAAAGCTGTATTTTAAGTATGTTCCTGATAGCAGAAAGGGTCTGCAATTCTTTTTGAAGGGTTTTTTTTATTGTGTGCTGGGTCCTTCCTGTCCTGTTCAGTTCCTTCCCTGCTGTAACTATTTGTGTCATTGCTTGTAGGATTCAGAAGGAGGTCTCTATGTGTGCATGAACACGTTTCTGGGATTTGGAAGGGAGCACATCGAGAGGCATTACCGGAAAACAGGACAGTGTGTCTATCTGCACCTGAAACGACACGTGATAGAGGTGAGACTTGTGGCTTCCCAAACAACTGCCCCATCAGTTCTGTGTCAGTTGTGCTCATTTGGGTAATGCATTTCAGACACAAACCCAGTCCTGAGTGGCTGAAATGCACATGTTCAGATTTGGGGCTGGCTATCAAATCCAAGTGCTTGGATCCCAACCAATCCTATAGCTTCAGTTCTGAGATGAATCAAAAGCCCTGAAGAGTCAGACCTTAAAGGCAGCTTCTTCCTGACTTTCACTGATGTTATTCACTTCCTATTTTTGTGTATCCCATACATATTGTCTGCCTGTTATGTACACACTGTATATTGCTAAATACTTTTCTGAAACCTGCCTTTCAAGTGTACAGTTACTGAGTTTAGCTCAGATTTGGCTGGAAGCTGCTGAGATCTGTTTTTCATATGAGGTTTCATCTCAGGGTGACAGGACTCCTTTTCATCCTGAGATTCCTGTACAGTTAAACTCTCACTTGGCCTGGGATCTTAAGCTTAGCTTAAATTGATGCTGGATTCCAGTGACACACACTGCCCCTCATTTAGCCTTTTCCCACACATGGGTGTGCACATGCAGCCTCATGTTCACTGCTCTTCCATACCATCACTGCAATCAGCAGTCACTTAAAACCTGTGCTTTCTAACCTCTGTTTGTGGTTTGTCTGGCATCTTTGAAAGAGTCTTAATTACTTGTGACCTGAGCTATATGGAGGACCCTGGGTTTGCTTATAGCTCACTGTCCCACAAGCTCTGTCTCTACTGACAAGTTGGAGGGCTTAAAAAAGCTGCTTGGAGTGGGTTAGAGTCCTTGTATCTCATTCTGTAGCAATGCTTCCCCTGGGTCATGAAGGCCTTGAGTTATGTAAAGTGCCCTGACCACTTACCTTATTTCCAGTAGAAGATTGTTCATATTTTACCAGAATTACAGTAAGGTGGATTGCATGTCTTCCAGGGTGAGATGGTAAATGATGTTTGTTATACGTTATAATTGTCTTTCCTTCTAAAGGCAATGCCAACATTTTCCTTCACTGTGTTAACTGAGGTTTTGCAGAACTTACTCTGGTTTAGCAATGGTTCCTCTGACTGAATTTAACACCTGAAAGATGCTATCTAGAGACAGGTGGGCAGAAATCCTGTCAGCTTTCCTTGTATATAACTTTATTCCATTAAGTTAAGGTAAACTGGGGGTTAAATGAGGCCTCAGAAATTCCTTTTTTGATAAAGATTAAGCTGAAGAACTCCAAAATGGAGAAACAAATATTCCAACTGTTGTTTGGTGTTGCAAACCCCTTTGATTGAAGAAGTTCAGTGGTTCCTGTTTTTCTCTGGTTGACTCATGATGTAGCAGAGAGGCTGGCTCTGTGCTGGAAGGTGGCAGCGCTCTGGTTCTCTGGGTCATGTGGCAGGAAACAGGGTTTGACTACACCGTGCAGGTGAATATTGCATCATCTACTAGGGCTCATAGCCAGGATTCCTCATATATTAGCTGTGGATTTCTTTTTTGTGCCATGACTATTTACTTCTGAAGTGCTATCCATGTTTTCCTTTGAGCAATGTGAAACATCAAGTGTTTTATGAAGTGTCTGGCACATGCTCCATTGTGGTTTTGGTTTTGGAAGCCAAGCTTTTAATGGTGTATGATGCAGTAAAGCCAAAGGCATTGGATATGCTATCTTAAGATTCTTATAGTGAGGCTGCTATTCCTGCCCGTGGTTCCCTTGGCATCATCCTTGCAGAATGCACTGCATTGCTGCAGAAATCCCAGGTTGCTTCCTAAGATGTTTGGAATAAATGTCAGTTGTGTATCTTGTCACAATTCAATTAGAAAATAAGGGTCACATCTTCAGCCTGCTGGCTCAAGTGGAGCTGGAGCACTTACCCGAGGCAGCTCAGCACCAGAGGCATCTGCTGAATCACCAGAGGTGGGCACAAGTGCAAGTTATGGAGCACCCTCTGGTAAAATTCTCTGGTAAAATAAAGGATATTTATCTTTATTTTTCTTTTCCCACAGATTTGCATTCTTCAGAATTTTTAAATCAGCGTCTTTCCTGTACTGTATGACTTTTATACAATTGCCTGAGTGCTGTTCACTTCCAGGCAGAGCTTTAGCTGGGTGCTGTAGTGATACCCCTCAGCCCTGTTGAAAACACTGCGCAGAGAAGCACGAAGAATTCCTACAGGGATAGGTTTCTGGATGTTATCCAGGGATGATGGTGTTATAAAAAGTGGGAGACAGCAGAACAGGCTGCACTGTCTCCTTGTCCAAGGAGCATCACAAATGGAATTTAATGTCACTGCTGATGCCTTGTGTCACTCCCATTTGTTTGGGTGTGTCATGTCTGTTAGGAACAAAAATGTTTCTAACATTTGTGAATGTGAGAATGTTTTCAGTGATTTCTCACAAGGTAAAAAAAGACTCTCAGGTTGTGGGTGTTTCAGAAACATTGAGCATCTTCAATTCTGATGTATTTGTATTTGGAAAAATCAAACTGAAATCATTGCCAGCCTGAGTTAAATATAAACACTTCATGTGAATCCTTTCTCTTTGAAATCTCCAGTCTTAATGATTTTCACAGTATCACACTTGGTGACATCAGAATTCTATTGGAACTTCCTAGTATTGGAAAAAAAACATTTTTTTTCATTCTGGAAATACAGTCCTTGGAGAATATGTAATTTATTCATAATGTATTTGCAACTGGGTTATGTTGTTTCTTGCTACTGCTTTTTAAAAAAGATTTAAAATACATTAAAAATAGATTCCTGGCTACTTCCTTCTCACTTGTTAAATTCCAGTAACATTAAAGAAAGAAATGTTCTGCATGTTATTTTCAGTTCATTGAGGAATTTTTTTATTTTAAGTGCTGGAGTTGCAACCTTGACTTTTCCCTAGGGCTTTTCTATGTGGATAATGGATTCTGTTCTTAAATGCAGCCAAGAGCTGTTTGTCAGCATCTGCTCTTTCTAAGAATGGAAAATTTTCCTATGATGTATAAGACCTCACTGATGACTGAAGCAGTTTGCTTAGGCCAAAGCTTTATTTACATGGTGAAGGGAACCACCCAAAATATGTGGCCCTTTTGCCTGTGAGGGGGCAGAGGGGAATATGAACTTTCCCTGTAGGCTGACAGGTTCTTGGCTGGTTTCTCTCCACCTGTTGTATCCCAATATTATTATTTAAAAAAAAAAAAAGTTGCCTAACAACCTTGCCAGTTACACTAACATTACACACTACATCATGCATCATGTTGGCACCAAATAGCCACAGAGGCTTTTTTGATTTAATTTGATTTAATGGTGCCATTTAATAAACAGCCTAAGGATTAAGTGCATTGACTTTGACATTTCCTCAGTTGTGTTTTCCCTTGCAGTCTGAGGTATTCTGGACTGGAAAAGTAGTGAAACTTAATCTCATTTGGAAGTTGCTGTTTTCTGTATGGTACTTAAATTAAAAAATACAGTAAAATCCCCCACTAAACAATTGCTTGGGTGTTGTCAAGTTTCCTCCATAGTTTCTAATATTTAGAAAACATGGTGTTAATTTGGATTAATGGATGCAGGTATAGATCCTGATGGAAAGGACATTTTTTTCTGGATAAAGGAAAATGCACCGAACTAACAGATCAAAGCAAAGTGGCCCTACTGGAATTAGTTATGAAGAGTTGAATCCTTTATGCAGATAATAGCCTTTTCTTCTCTTTAATTCAGGTTTTAGTCATTAAGAAAAATCTGTTGGGGATCTAGTGGAGAGAGGTTTGAGCGGTGCTGGGTGTCTCAGTCTGGGTGACAGAACAGCTGTCACCCATGGTGGCTGTGAGACACCCTCTGATCAGTTGCTAGCAAGCCAAGAGGGAAGGACTCAGGTGGAGGCTCCCTGTCTCCTTGGGGGTGGGCAGTGATGAGCCCCAGTGTTAGAGGTGAGCAAAAAGCATGTACATTCTTGCTCATCAAGGACTGTGATTTGATAGGAGGGGTTAATGCAGATTTACTGTTGTCTCACTTGATGGATTTTTAATTGTTTTTTTCTCTCTTTCCAGAAGGTACCAGGAGCATCTGGTGGAGCTTTACCAAAAAGGAGGAATGCCAAGCTATATTTAGGTATTGTGAGCAGCTGCTTTCACACAGTCCTTTTCTGACTCTGTCTGCATATGGACTTGGGTTCTGCCCACCATTGTGTCTGGCATTGGGGCTCCTTTTGGGTTGTCTCTTCCTGCTGTTTGTTTTGGTTTTCTTATAACTTTTGGTTCTGAATTTTAAAGTTTTCCCAGGCAAATAAGTAGTTCTTAACCATTTTTGAGCATATTGGGAGAAGTGTGTATATACATGAAACATTTTAATGTAAAATAGATTCTCGACTACTCTGAAACAGCCTAGGCTTTGAATGGTACTTTTTTTACTGTTTCTGTCCATTCTCTCTCTGTAATTTCCACAAAGCACTCTTTTATCAGAATGTTGATCCATACTAAATATTTAGATATATTAGGGCCTCAGTGTGGCTCTGTTCTGCTCAGTAGCTGGTCATAGGAAGGGTTGTTACCTTTTAAAAGTTATTACACAGGTAAATGTTCTTCAGTGATGTTGTGGTCTCTCCTGTAATGAATGCAACTGCACATACATCGTGAGCATCTGTAATTCTGTTATGTCCGCAGTTCTATTCCCTTGCTTCATGGAAAGCAGTTTTCTTACTATGCCCATATAATCCAAAATCCATTTATTCAGATTACCCAGAAAACCTGAGGGACTCATAAATATGGATGAGGAGAAGGTGATGAAAAGCCTGTAATCTCTCTTCTCCCAAGATTGTGGTATTTCTCCAATTCATCTATTATGTATTGTCTCTGTATTAATAGTGAATAGTGAATTTTTCTCCAGGTAAAGAGAAGGTGAAATGTTTTCTTTACAATTTCCAGCTCTTAAGGCTAAAGAGAAACAGTAGAATGACCTTCTGTTGGAATTGCTTTGATCTACGGAATGTGTCCCTAGCATTGCAGGTTGTGATTGATTAAATTGTTCTTGTTAATGTAAGTGAGTCTTGCAAGGAGGACTGAGAAAGAAAAAAGACTAAAAAGTCAGTTAAACTTGTAGGAAGAGACTGTTACATCACAGATGCTGTTGTAAGTGCCATTTACTGCCAGTTTACGTTGAAAATCATGATTATCACTGGATGCTTATAAAATAGTTGGTTCAGAAACAAAGCTGGCTGCAGTGCAGCTGTGTTTGTGCAGCATTAGCAATGTGAGTGCAAATACAAAGTACAAAAACACTTTCTAATTTTTTTCTTGCTGGTCTTCTGCATGCACCTGAAAGCTCCTGTCACTGAGGTGTGCCAGCATGCAGAGTGCTGGCAGAGTGTCTCTGATGTGCCACATGGAAATCCTCAAATTCCACCCTTGTGCATGAGCATTTTGTTCCCTCTGAGTAGGTCTTGAGCATCAGTTCCAAGGGAACTCCTGAGGGCAGTGCAGTTTCACTGGGGTGGGTTTAGGACATGGATCTATCACCATTTAATCCAGCACTTCTGGAATCTAATGCTCTTTTGAAAATGTATCTCATCTGGTCTATTGTTCTACTGCAGTCTTCATTGCAGCCCCTGCTTGCTGGGACTAAACTAGTATCAAGTCTGCTCTGTTCCTGGGGTTAGTACTTCCATGCTTCCAAATGCTCTGTGTCCACTTCTTTGGATCAGCAGATATTACTGGTTTTGGTCATGCTTGAAGGAAAGAACAAAGAATTATCCCTGTCCTTGTTCATAGCTGAGGTAATGAAAGCACAGAGAGGTAGCTGATTTGGTCATTTTGCATGTGACAGCAGCAAAGGTGGTTAGCAAAATTTCATGTCTTATCTCTTAATCCAGCATATTTTTCATTGGTTCAGAACTGCTGATCTCATCTAAACAGGTTGTTTTAATTTTGTCTTTCTTGTTGTGACCTTGGGAACCTATCACAGGATGGTTGATGATCTGGAGATCATCAAGTCCAGTCCCCTGCTGGACCAGGTTCATGTAGAACAGGCTGCACATGATCCTATCCAGGCATATTTTTCATATCTCCAGAGAAGGACACTCCATGAGCTTTCCTGACATCCTGTTCCAGTGCTCTGTCACCCTCAAAGTAAGGAAGCTTTTCCTGATATTTAGATGTAATTTTCTGTGTTTCAATTTGTGCCTGTTGTGCCTTTTTCTGTCACTGGGCACTGCTGGAGAGAATCTGGCCCCATCCTCTTGACACCTGCCCTTAAGATATTTGTGTGCACTTATAAGATCCCCTCTCAGTCTGTTTTCCAGGCTGAACAGGCCCAGCTCAGTCCCCTAATTATCTTTGTACCCTCCAGTGGACCGTCCCCATCAGTTCCTTGTCTTTCTTGGACTGGGGAGCCCAGGACTGGAGGCAGTACTCCAGGTGCAGCCCCACCAGGGCAGAGTAGAGGAGGAGGATGATCTCCCTTGATCTGCTGGCTGCACTGCTCTTAATGCCCCTAGGATACCACTTGCAGTTCTTAGAGGACACAAAGACACATTGCTGGCTCATGGTTAATTTATCCTGGCTGTTACAGCCCAGGTATGTGACCTGCCAGGTAGGGCTTGCCCTGGAAGACAAAACCAGACAAGGATCAGTGGCTAACTCCAGCATCCCTGTGTTTCTACATGTCCATCAATAATTCCCTGAAGGCTCAGAGATTTAAACTTTGTGTACAAAGTCAATCCAGTTTGGGCATTTGTTGCGTCGCTTGTTATAATCCTCTTTGATTTAAAACTATTAAAGATACTAAACCCTTTTCAATCTCCTTAGTATTAGGAAAACATCATTTGGGTGCACAGTGATTTACTTTCTAGCACTGCTGCTGTCTAGTAAATGCAATAGAAACACAGGCTGCTTGGGCCAGTCAACTGCAGTATTTGTGTTTCACTAAACATGGAAAGATTCTCAGCAAAGTGTGTGTGCACGTGCATCAGGTTCTGGGCACGTTTTGGTTTGGTTTTCTTTGGAGAAGGATGAAGGGTGTTGCCAGACAATGTGAACATGACAACTTCAGCTCAGACTGTGCAATGTTTCAGGGAATTTATTTAAAGTAGCCTGTCTGTCTTACTCAGTGTCTTATGTGTGAATAAGAAAAACTTGGTTAGTGGGGTGTACTATGATCATCCTTATGAACTTCTGGTCAAAAGGCGTAGCAGAATTAGTGGGAAGAGTTTTGTGCTGAAGGGATTGGAATTCCAGTTTTTACCATAGTTACCAGCAGAGTCCCCCTGAGCATGTTATCTCAGGAGTTACCAGCAGAGTCTTTCAGAATGTTCTAATTATGAAGAATTAATGCAATGTAAGTGGTCTGAAAAGAGATTGAAAACTGAAGAAATTGATTTAAAATTGCCTAAGTGATTAAATCTAAAAGTGATTTTTAGGTGTTACTGAGTAACTAAACAACAGATCAAGTAGCTGAAAGATGCAAAGAACACAAGAGAGGTGCTTGGGCTGTGTGTGCACAGGGATGTGGTCCAAGTTACCTGTTGCTGCTCGGAGAGGTGGTTCTTAGAGAGAGATGGGGTGAATGGTTCTCTGAAATGTCAGCTCAGTTGTCAGCAGCAGTCGGAGATTTAAGTGGAACACCGGTAAAGCAACACTTTATATTTTGTTCTGTGTCGTTTTGCTTTATAATTTGGAAGTTAACCTCTCTTTTGAATAGCGAAACTGTATCTAGACATGGTATGTCCCCATATTTCTTTCTCCAAAACTGACTAGCAAACACCATTCCCCCTCACCCCCAGCAAACAGAGCACCTCAGGTAGATATTTGAACTCTGCGTTGAGGGAGAAATCACCCCATTTTTACCTGGTTCTGGTGCCCTCTTCCTGAGCATCTGTTGATCCATGCCAGAGCTTGGACTCTTGGCTATACGGAGTTGTCAGAGTGAGTGTCGTAGAACTTGTCCCTAGGCAGATGTTCTGTCTCACACTGGTTGCCAGAGCATCATCTGCCAGTGCAGCAAGCTGTGGCAGCTCTGTTTTGAGCAAAGTCAGGGCTAACTCAGACCATCAGTTAAAAGTGTTTTGAAGTCCTCAGATGAACAGCTCTGTCAGCAGGTCTGTGGTTGCTGCTGAGAAGAGTATCTGTGACACACGGCGAGTCTCAAGAGACCTTGGAAAGGAAAACTTCCACTTGGAGAGTCTGGGAGAACTTGTAAACTTGCTGAGCTTTTCCTGGATGTCACCTCCCTGCTGACGGCAGTGGATGGATTCATGGCTACTGTTTCCAAGTGTAAAGACCACTCCTAAGAGTGGCTGTATTGGATTTGACCACAGCTTCACTTTGTTCTCCCAGGTCTCATAGGCAGGAGCAGAACACTATCTGCAGTAAGAATGTTTTTGTTTGGAGAGCTTCTGAAGAGGGTTTTTCCCATGAGTGGTTAAAGTTTATATTTATGTGAGTAAACAGAAACAGAGTATTTGTATCTATGAATGAAAAGTTGTGATGTAGGAGAATTTAACCACTTCCTGACAATATTTTTGCAATTTAGTCCAGTGAAATAGTGCATATTCCCCAGCAGCAGCAGTAGAACTGATTAGCTGTTGCTTTTTAGCTTTGCCATGTATGCTTGACTTGAGTATAGGATGAGCAGATACCTTACACTGTTAGAGTCTTAATAGTTTGCTGTTTTGGGTAGAACTGTGAAAATTAGACTAAGTTATCACAGGCTAATGCTGCTGTCAAAACAGTTCTGAATTTGAATTTTCGTGGTTTAGTTTTTGTTGCTTAACATGTGACTGTGCCAGAAATGCAAGAGATGAGGTCTTACCTAGCGATAGGAACAACATAAAAATGCTTTGGAGATGTAGCAAGAAATTAGAATATTCTTTTACAAGTAGTGAATCAGCCAAATTATCCTTGTAGGAAGTTTTGCTTTTCATTTTTCTGCAAAGGAAAACATTATGACTGGAAAGTAATGAAAAAAACTGTTTTATAATTAATCTGATGAAGTTAATATTTTGTATGTGCCTGAAAACAAATTAACTGAGTAGCTTATAGTTTGCAAAGTGCTGCTGCTGCAATTCACTGTTATTTAGAGGCTTCAGGAACAAATAATTTGATCTAAAGACCCAGGTCTCCACTTCCAAGTCAATACAAATTTGTCTGTTGCTTTCAGCAAGAGCAGGATCAAGCCCAGATTCCTAAGATGTCTTTCTAGGGTTTCAAAGTTAGTTGTAGACTTGCTAGTCAACATCCTCATTCAATTTTCATGTTTGTATTCCCTTTCCCACACACACAGACATGTGCATATGCACAGGAAATCCTGTTTGGGGGTCCTGTCTGCAGTCTATTATGCCCCTATTATTAGTGCAGTCAGTTGGTAACTTGTCTAAATCTGATCTGGACACATCCTTCTCTTCCCCTCTGCTGGGCTGGTTTCATTACAGTAGTGTCTCTCCCAGCTGCCGTTTTCAGTCAGTCCAGCAGCAGTGCATTCTCACCCTCACTCAGTGGTGCCTTGTGAGGTGCAGTAAATTTACTCTACTGACCACTCTCCCAAAATAACAGTGTCAGTTGAGCCTCTGCTTTGAGGAGTCTTCTGCTTTGCTCTGCCCAGCCTCCCAACACAACACTTACAACCTGTGGATTCTTTGTTTTGGTGGCCAAGAGCTGAGGCTCTCAGGAGGCACCAGGAAGGTGTTTTTAATTCCACTGGAAGGGAAACAATGTCCTGTGGAGGTTGACCATCAAGCTGACACTCCTTGAAAGGATTACAGACTGGCTGGTTGTCTTGTAGCTCAGTCTCAGAACTGAATAAAGCCTTATTTTTTTTTTTACCTTCTACTCACAGTGCATCTTGGAAGAACATCCTTGGTCAAGAAACAGCTTTGGATGAAGTATAGTGCTTGAAAGTTCATACTTTTCAGTGTATTCAGTGGTAATTTTTAATCAGACATGCTCCTTTGCATGTAGATTTCAACCTTCTCCTTTTTCATGTGGTTACTTTTAGTCCTCCGCAAAATTCTGCACTAGAAACTACCTGCAGACTGCACATGATGCCCAGTGTCTTCAAGGTCAAATTCTGGCCACATTTACTGTGGGCTTCATTGCCTTCTAATGTCAAAACAGTCTAAAAACAGTCATCTGTTTTTATTATTTCTGCCCTCATGCTTTTTCAGCCTTGCTGGCCCTTGCACAGGCACAGAAAATAAAGTGCAGGTACAATTTCTTACTAAACTTAACAGCTATGTCTCTCAGCACACACAAGCCAAGATTTAAAAACATGATTGGTGATCTGGGTGTTTTCAAGTGACATCATTAAGGGTTCCCTCTGAGTATCCCTAAAAGGAATTAGTTTATATGGTCACCTGGGATTTCAGTCTGTGACCTTAGAAGTCCATTCCACTCTTATGTACTGGATCTGGACCCTGAGAGACTGTCTTCAGAGTGATAAGGCAGTGCATTTTAATTCCTAGCCAGAGGGAGTAGGTATTGGGTGGAAGTGTACCAATTTTAGGTGGTCATCTTCAAAAGGGGAATTTTAAATCCTCGTGGTGTTTCCTAGGACTGTTATGAAGCTTTGTGCATCCTTCTTTAAAATACCAAGTGGGATGCTGCCATATTGGTGTGTCAGGCAGAAAGAATCCCATGCTGATGGGACACTCCTTTCTGCTTTTCTGCTGATAGGAGTTGCATGAAGCCCGAGGAGGTAAAAAGGAAATTCCCTTCCCTGCCCATTGCACACAGGAGCTGGTGCTGCTAAGCATGTGAGGTCCTTAAATGCCAGCAGATGATTGCTAATAGGATACTCTGTCTTTCATCCCTGGATCACTGGTTCAGATGCAGGTCAGGCTAGCAGCACTAAAGTCTGTATGTTTGGCTGCTGTCTGGCTTGGGAGATGAGCTGGCAGTGTGTGTCTGAATTTCGAACACAGGAAACAGTATCACTGCTGTTTCTCTAAGGGGGTTGCAGGCGTTTAAATTCATGTCCATAGCACGGGGCAGTGAAGATCAGCGGGTCTCACACGTCCCCAGATCCTGGTGGCTGCTGTGACCTAGTGCCAGGTTCCCTCTGGTGGCTGAGCCACTGTGTGACCACAGCCCTGCAAGAGCTTTCACTGCCTCCAAACCTGGCTGAGCACACACTGAGCTTTTATCCTCTCTGAGGAACCTCTCTCCTGTTTAGGAGGTGGTCAGTGCTTCTGGTTTTGTTTTTCTGGCCACCATCAAATTTCTGGCATTAAGTGAAAATTCCCTGTCATGTGTTGCCATATGCACCATCAGCTTGGAGATATTTGGTTTCCTTGTTCTCTAGAGCAGAAGAACTGTTAAAAAACTTCATCTGTGGAGATTCACTCCTGTGTCAAACACAGGACTGTAATACAAACTGAGAAAGAAGCCTAGAGTAAAGTGAGGGATCATTATGAAAATGATGTGATTTGGGGAATTAGTACATTCTCTAAGAATGTCATGCTTTCAGTATGAGAAAATGTTCTTGCTTTTGTGTCTGTGTTGAGCTGATGAAAAAGGGTGTTTTTTGGTTGCCAGTGAGAGACAGTTCATGTTGCTGGAAGTCACTGACAGTGGGTGCTGTCACCTCTGGGCTGCCTGGTGCAGCAGGTGTGCCAAGAGCTGATGTTCCTCTCAAGAGCTGTTCTCTCCAGGTCAAGTTAAAATGTATTTTGATACTTGTTTTATCATTTGGGTTGCTCAGTCTGTTACTGCTCACTGGGTAAATAGAGAGCTCAGTTTTCTGAATCTGGCTTCTGTCATCCTCACCTCTTTCCCAAACGTACATTTGAGATTTTAGGCATTCCCAGGGTGCAGTGGTTGCTGCCAATGCTCTTTTAGGATTGAGTGACTCTTTAAGCATCTGCTTGTACTAGGGGGGAATTTAAGAGCCAACTTTGGCTCTCGTTTTTTGGTTGAAGCTTATTCTGTCAGTGACTGGTACATCAGAATACAGTGGATCCTACAGGTCCAGATGGGAGAAGGATACAGAAAATCCCATTGTTGCCTGGGCAATTCTTGCAGTTGAATCTTGTAAAATTTCTGACATGTGCATGTTTGGTCTTAACTTTTTCATTTGTCATAGGAAGAGCAGAACAAGATTTTAACTCAGTGTTGTCACTATGTGATAATTAATTAAGAATTATATTTTTTCATGGAGCTAGAGACACAAACACTAGCCATTTAATTCCAAGTATACCCTCCTGCTTCTCTCTGGGTCCACATATTTCTGGGCAGACATTTTAGCTGAAGTTGCTTGGTCAAGGCTCATATTTAAAAAAATAAGTCGTTCTTACACTGGAAGAAAAATGTACAGAAACACTGTGGAAGGCTTGACCTTCAAAGGAAAGCTTTAGTAGCTAATGAGTTCTTTTTAAACATATAGTTACCCTGGTTAAAGAGTGGAGTTAGCAAGAGAGGGATATTGTTGATGTTGCTGTACTTGCTGTAGCTATTTGAGACTATGGATGAGACACAGGAATACTTCCAGCCATGGACATCTTTATGGGAGGAAAGGCCACAGTTTCAAGATGGATGGGAGCCACAGCAAGTTTCAGCTAGATCTGTGATCTGGAAAATATGGGGTACTCTTTTTATTTGTCCTCTGCAATTTGAGCATGTGCTGGTCTCCATGCCTTATAGCTGGGTAAAAGGCACAGCAGTATTGCATCCTGATTTTGTCCAAAAGGAGCAGAATTTTGTTTGCTGCTTTGCAGAATGCGATCTCTGCAACAGTGCACTGTTTGCAGAGAGGCCAAGCCAACTGTATCTGTGATTGGGGATGGCATTAAGTGGAGATTTTGGTCCTCAGAACATTCTCTTGCAGGATGGTGAGATTTCAGTTTAGATCAGGATTTCACAAATATTTCCAGCCAGCACTGGATGATGCCGGGCAAGCAATGTTTACAGTGGTACCCCTGTCACAGTTTTGGAACCTTGCTCATGGGACAATGTCCTAACATTCCCCATCTTGTTTTCCAGATCTGGAGATAAGCAGTGATCTCAACAGTGATGACTTTGAGTATGAGGATGAAGCAAAACTTGTTATCTTTCCTGATCACTATGAAATCTCACTACCCAACATAGAAGAGCTACCAGCACTGGTCAGTGAGTTTATGGAAGTGGTCATAGGAGCTGTCTCCTGTTTCTGTTTTTATCAAGATGGTACCTTGTTTTCTTATGTGAAGTGCTTGTTTGGACATAAAGATCTTTCTTTGCCAGCTAAATAGAGTGTCAGATTTTTAAAAATTATCTTTATCTTTGTTTCTTGGATTTCCTTCTATCTCCTGTATTCCTTCCCTTATTATGGTGCCAGCTTGTCCTAGGAAAGCTCACATAGTACACATGCTTACTCTCCTGCTAAAATAATGACGACAGTCTAAAAGATTAGATGCATATTTGAGTATATAAATAGTCCTACTGATAAGCAGTTCTGTATGTGGTTAGCAATAGGCTGAATGCCAGGTTCTGACCAGTCACTGAGTCCTGTAAGGCTTTGACCGACATCCATTTTTCTTGCAGGTGACGATAGCTTGTGATGCACTCCTCAGTGCAAAATCACCCTACAGGAAGCAGGAACCTGACTCCTGGGAAGAAGAGCTGCAGGCATCTAAACATGCTAAAACACTTGTACAATTAGACAATGGTGTTAGAATTCCTCCCAGGTGAGGGCAATAAAGTGTGCTCACTGTAGTCTCTAATTCAGTGCAGGGTAACTGAACTAAGGGCAGGAACTCGGCCCACAATTCCCTTGAGTGACTCTGGGCTGGGCCTGTGGGTTGGTTTGACCTGCCAGAATGGGAAATACAGAATACAGAAACACTGGCTCCTGCCTTACACATTCCTGCTGTGTCTCCCTGCTTTGTCTCGCAGTGGGTGGAAGTGCTCCAAGTGTGACCTGCGGGAGAACCTGTGGCTGAACCTGACTGATGGTTCTGTGCTCTGTGGGAAGTGGTTCTTCGATGGCAGTGGGGGCAATGGACATGCCATGGAGCACTACAAGGAGACAGGTTATCCCCTGGCAGTGAAGCTGGGAACCATCACTCCTGATGGAGCAGGTCAGCCACGTGGCATGTTCTGAGATGAGGTACCTTCTTTGCGTGAGACTGACTGTGCCTGTCTATTACCAAATGGGTTTGTGCATCTAGTGCAAGTGTTGGAGAGTGTGAAAGGAAACTGTGAGTCTGTGAATGTTGATCAGGGTTGAGGGGAATGATATACACTCCATTCTGAGAAAGCCCATACCTGTTTTATTTTATATTTTCTATAAATATTTTTGGAGTGTTTGCATAATACTAGGTTTATAACGTAAGAATGGTGTTAGTCTGAAACAACAGAATCTGGAGGAACAGTATTTTTTAGTTCTGCTACATTTTCTAGAGTAAATGGTTCAACTTTCTGTAACAAAGAAACAACAACAGGATAACGAGCTTTTTTAATTTAAAAGTCTATTTGTAACAGCATGTATGGGTTTTTTAATCATAGCGGAAACTCCTCTTTTTCCTTGTTGAACAAAATGTTGCTGAAACAGTCTAATGAACACTCATCTTCATGGGGCTGCTCTGATGCTCATTTGTAAAATGTGTGATGATCTTGAGAGGGGAAAAAAAGCTGTAGCAGTATCCTTGTTTGCATATTCTCCAAGTGTGATGTTCTGTGGTGTTGTTGCAGAGGGGATTGTGTGAAGATTAGATGGAATAAAAACATGAGGAGCTGAAAAAGTCATAAGTAAAGAGATCTTTTTGTTGCAGCTGCATGGAGAAGTAAAAATGGAAGAACACACAGCATGATTATATTTTGGCTTTAGTGCTTATATCTAAGAAATGAAAAATTGCTGTTTACAGCAGCTCCTTTTTTTTAACAAGCATCAGTTGAGAGCTTTTCTAAGTCCTGTTCAGTCTTGAGGAAAGGTGATTGTAGTCAGATTCAACCAGCTGTGCCACAGAAGCACTAAGCAAAAACCATTTTTTTATTTACCAGATGGAATGTTATTTCCTTGCATAAACCTGGTCTTGGATGATTTCTATCCAAATCTCTGTTATTGAAGGTGTTTAGGATTTGTCCAGCTGTAGGTTTCAACTGCATCTACAAAACAAACAGGATATTCTGTAGTGGCTTTTTTTCAGAATTTTTTATTTTCTTTCCCATCTTTAGCAGCAATACTTGCTTCCTTATGGCTTCTGTCCTAGTGCCTCCCACTGATCAGCTGCTTCCTCTCTTATGTGGCCTTTGGGATAACAAAGCACAGGCTGTCATCCTTCCCTCTGAATGAGAGGCACCAGCTGTTCTCCACAGACCTTTGTTCTTCTGGATGATGTTTACTTGGTTTCCCTATAGAAAAGTCTTCCCTCCCCCAACCTTCCCTATTCCTTTTCAGTAATTATTATCTATATTTCTGCAGTACTCATAACCCCTCGATGGGGCTGGGTGATAGATGAGCTTCAGGAAAGAGGCTCTGTGGCTGATGGTGACACAAAATCTGTATGTTTTCTGCTTCCCTGGGTTAAAGGTGAAGAGGTGATGGTACAGGAGTAATAATTTATTCCTTTTTTCACACCAGGAAGAAGGAGAAGGAGGTGGTGTTAGTATTCCACTGACACTTGCCCTATGTGTGCACAGAGGAGAGCTCTTTGTCTTGCTCTGAGAAAACTGTGCTGTGTGCACTCTGGAAGGTTTCTGAGGCATTAGCCCCATTTTGTAGCATTCTGTCAGCTGACACATCTGGGGCCAAGGCAGAAATTGAACCAGGCTTCTCTTCCACTTTGTACCTTGGACAGGGTGCAACAGAGAGTCAGAAAAGTTGTTTGTCTCAGTAGGCTGAGCACTGGGCAGACTGTGCTACCTGCTACCTCTCTTGACAGTGCCACTAGATTTTATTTCCAGTCACTGTGAGGTTGCTTGTTTGGAATAGATTGAAGCATGGAACTGGGCACTGACAGTGGGAAACTCCTGGTGATGGGTGCTTGAAGGAGTTGCTTTTTGGGTGCTAATCTTAGAAGTTGTCAGATATTTTTGAGGGGATCCTGAGCCACTTCTTTCTTTAGGGACAGTGTTACCTGTTACCCTCTAAGCAGGAAGGAGAGATGTCTACACACCCAGAACAGGTGTATATCTTGAGCTGTGGAAGAAAATGAAGTCAAGTAGCACCAACATTTTTATTTTCTTAAAATAATATGAATCATAATGACTATTATCAAGAAAAAGTTTTACACCCAGGGGAAGGTTGGCCACTGGAAAAATATCCCCAAGGAAGTGGTCACAGCACCAAGTACCAAAATGTATTTGGGCAACACTCTCAGGCTCATGGTAGAATTCTTTCTGTGTCCTTCACAGGGCCAGGAGTTGGACTGGATGATACTGATGGGTCCCTTGATTTTTTTTTCTCTGTTTAATAATATTCTGTATTGCCTGTCTCAGGTTTATCTTGGTGGGTTTTTCCCCCTTCTCCACTCCTCCCTTTTCCTCCTTTCTCACTCTAATGACACCAGGTCCTTGCGTGTCACCTTTTCTGACTTGTCTACATCCCTTGTCTGCTGCTGTATGACAGTACTGCAGATTTGTTCTGTCTCTGGCACAGGTTCTGTCTTTGATTTTTTGAAACAAGTGAATTCTGTCTTTCTCCCATGAACTTAAGAGCTTCACAGCTGGAAGTACTGATATATGGCACAAGCTGGGCTTGAGGAGAACATCAGTCTTGTGTTCCATTTCTGCTTCTCTGGGCCAGTAGTCCCAGACGATTTGCTCTCTGCAGTTGTCAGAGCAGAGGGAAAACAGCATCAAAAGCTTCCACGCTGAAAGCAGTCACCCAAGCTCATTTGCTGTGTAATCTCACTCCATCAGGTATTTGAACTTTTTGGGATCTTCTGGCTGTGCTGTGACCTCACCAGAATACTATGGGAATGCTGTGATGCCATGTGTGTGGATGAGCAGTCATGTCTTCTGTGTGCATTTGCTACCACACAGGAGAATTCCAGCAGATGGGCAGCTACAGCCACACACATGCCAGAAAGGTCACGGGCACCAATGTTCATGGGGCGTCTGATGGCAGATCAGCAGCTGGCAGCACAGCTCAAAGCACAGCTCCCTGCTCAGAAAGGTTTTCCACAGGGCTGGTCAATGTTAAAAGTTAGTGTTTGAATTCTTGGCTAACCTTCAATCTATCATTTCAGTGTGGGTTTGGTGCTAGCAGACTTCAGGGAGAATGCCTTTTGTTAAGGCTGAGTCAGAGCCAGGGTCTGCAGCTGCCAGGACGGGCTGGGGTAAGGACCCAGAAGTGATATCTGTGCTGTGAACAGCCTTTATCTGTGCTCCTGCTACCTCCTCCTGAGGTTGTTTCTCTTCCTTTCTCCTGGCTAAGCTTTCTCTGTCAGCCTGGGTCTGGTCTTATGGAGCAAGGTCACTCTAAGAAACTGCCGGGCATGAAGGAAACTTGCCTGAGGGAAATACAGGGAGACTGGCACAGGTGTTCTGAGTTTTGGTATGGGGAGACACCAAAGCAGTCATTGATTACAGAGTTGGAGACCTGATCAGAGAAAAGATGGAAGGCCTGTTCAGGTGTTACAAGTGCATGTCTTATCACTTTTAGCCTTGTATGATGCCTGCAGCTTTTTACTGTTATTTGTTCAAGTAGGTGAAACCTGCTCTGAACTCTGTGTCATGATAGGACTTGCTAGGTAAACTCTAAAAAGAGTGGTTTTACTCTCAATTTTTTTTGTTCTTATGAATTTATTAAATTGGTTTCGAATTTGAAAGTGTCATCATTAGACATACTGCTTCCCTTCACAGTCTGAACTTTGCCCTGCCAGAATGCTTATGGGCTTTTACTTAATTCTATAAAGGCCTATCATAGAGAACTGAAATCTAAATCTCCCATACAATAAAGCAAGACACCTCACTCAGAAAATCAGCCTTTCTCCCTAACCAAAAGGATAGATTAATCTTGGAAGTTCAATCTAGTGGTGTGTAATTTAAAAAAACCTTCTTTATTCTAATAAAGAATTTCTCTGTTCTTCCTGCATCTCTGTGTGAAAAGGGCAAAAGTGGATTTCTTCTACTGTACTAAAAATTAAAATGCTATTGTCAATAGTGAGTTGGTGTGATACACTCACAGCTTTAATGGGTCTGTCTGTAACTAGTAGCTCTACAAAAATTCATAACCTCTTGTCATGTTCAAAATGTGGGCTGACTACATATCTGAGAACTTTGCATGCCATGTTCCTTGCTCTCCCTACAAATTTCTTACTTTGGGGAGAGGAAATACTATGATCTCTATAAATGTTTTTAGGTTTTAATACTGTGGAGGCATATAATTTCTTTTGAGGAGAGTGCTTGAGGTGATTGTGTTAAGATATTTACTGAGTTTTGTGGGTGTCTGTGCACTTCTCTGATGGCCAGAACCAAACCTGGAGAATATGAACAGAGCATTTTGTATAGGCAGCCCTGTGCTGGGAATGCAATGTTGGTAAACAAAGAGAAGGGATAACATTTGATACTGGGGCTCACTGGTTTCTCTCTGCTTTTGCAGATGTCTATTCCTTTGATGAAGAGGAGCCGGTTTTAGATCCACATATAGCAAAACATTTGGCACACTTTGGAATTGATATGCTGCAGATGCAAGTGGTAGGAAATCCATCTTTTATTTAGCTTCTTGTTCACTTGTTTGTTCACTTGGGGTGGGAGAACAACACGTCCTGAATTGTTTGTGATTCCTTCAGACTGTTATGATAGTATTCAGTTTTGTAAAGTTCAGCCAACTACTTTGGGGATGACTGTGTGAGTTCTGAGAAAATCATTGCTCTCAAATCCAGAAGTTTCCTTCTGAAAGAGGTACCTTGTGGTCTTTACATTTTTTGCTTTCCCTGTATAGTGGAACATTTGTCTTCAAGATGAAGTACCTCATTCAATTAGAGAAGAACATTTGGAATATTAAATTACAGCCAGTGAAGGAAAGCCTATTGCATGTGTAAACAGATAACAATTCATAAGTAAAAAGAAGCTAAGCAATGGATAAGTTAAAAAGTGGCTGAAAGTTCTTTATGTAAATGTCAGTTTAGGTTTTGTCAATAAATACATTAGAAAATGAAAAAAATAAATTCTCTCAAGTCTAGAAAACAGCATAGTCAAAGGTGTGACATACTAGAAAGGGACTGGGGAAAAAAGGATTCTCTGTGTGTGTCTGTATTAGTAAAGTACTTTTAATAACTTGTGTCTTAGTGATGCTGATTGCAGTTCTCTTTAAATGATGTAAGAAATTAGAATAAGATATCCTTATAAAGGCAGGTGTGGTTTTTGTGGTTGTGTTGTTTTTTTGTGTGGTTTGGGTTTTTTTGGTTTTATTTTTTTAACCCAAGCATATAACCACCTATCACTACTTGGATAACATGAAAGTGTTAAAAAGGAATAAACCTGCTACTAATTAAGTGTATTTCTTTGTCCAAGTGGTGAGAAAATTATAATAATTGAAATGATAGAGAAGAGTTAAACTGTGTTTTCAAAAGTCTTCATTATACTAATAATATTTTTGGTATACTAATGTCCTTGCCAGGATCATGAATGAAGAGTTTCTTTTATCCAAATCATTCTGGAAAGCCTGTTTTACTCAGAAGCCTTGAAAACCTAGTCTTAACTGTTGCAAAGGTTTCAACTCTGGTCTTTGGTCTGTACAATTCTTTGAGAAGTGACAGAGTAGTGCCAGCAGTACATGACACTGTAGTGACCTGCACCTACAGGCTGAAGGCTGAGTGTAAAGGGGAGAAACTTCAGTGTCACAAATTATTGGCTTTTACCACTTGAAAGAAGGGAAGAGTTCTTGGATCTGCAGCTTTTCATGTGGTTTGTTTGTTATGAGAAGCTTCTACAGCAGCAGCTATTCCTGGCCATTACAAATGGAATAGAAAACCTGACAAAAATGCAGTGTTTGATGCTGAGGCTTGAGGTCACAGGCCTGAGAGAAGTGAAGCTCCTACCTGGGACTAAGGTCACATCTGGGAGCACTCGAAGAGCCAGTGGCTGTGCTGAAGGGCTAAGGGTGTGTTGGAGGAGCAAACTGCTGCCTTTCTGACCCTCATCTTCCCCTCCATGCAGGATATACCTCCCCTTGCCCATTGATCTGGCCCATCATTTCTTGGAGTATAGCTCACAAAGTTGGTGGTGATGAGGGCAACAACATAATTCCGGCAGAAGTTAAAGAGACTGTTGCCTTCATCCACAAGAGACTAAGATAAAAATCTTGTTGCTTTCAGACAGAGAATGGGCTAAGAGATAACGACATAAAGCCAAGAGTCTCAGAATGGGAAGTGATTCAGGAAGCTGGCGTGAAGCTTAAGCCCATGTATGGCCCAGGATACACTGGCATGAAGAACCTGGGAAATAGCTGCTACCTCAATGCTGTCATGCAAGCCATTTTCAGCATCCCAGAGTTCCAGCGAGCGTACGTAGCTCCAAACTACTTCTTGTCACTAGCTGCTGCATTCATCAGTTCGTGGTTTTTCTAAGAAAAATGTTATTTTAATTTTTGTCTCACTGCAAACAGGTCTCTTTCGGTCAGTTCAGTGGCTGCTTGGAGGATTTAGTGATTGCTTTGGTCTGTTCAGGAAAAGACTGGAGCACAAAATCCAGTCTGTCTTTGAAATAAAAGCTTAATGTCTCAATTCTCAGTGCTGGGAAATCATATGCCACCTTGTAAATTTGATGTCTCAGTCTCTGCTTTTTATGTACAGATGCACATATCCCTGTGCATCTGGGTATTATCAGTATCCCAATAGGGAGTTTGTAGGGGCCCATGCCAGTATCACTGCAGGAGTCATTCTGTGCTCCAGTGTCATTTGTGCCAAAAGCTGGCACAAACATGTTGATATTGATCCGTGCTAGTGAAAAACACTGCACTTGTTGCATGTGAATCTGGCTAAGGGGGGGAGATACCAGAGGCACATTTTAATTAAAATTTTTAAAAGATAATGACAAAAATAGTGTAAATGTAATCTTCCACCGAATAATTAAGAGTATAAAAGGACAGAAGCACAACAGGAAAATAGTAAATACTCCCGACTGATCAAAACTGAACACATCACTCCAAGGAGAGAAGCCTTCTTATAAAGGACAGTCTATAGTTTGAAATAAAATTTAGAGTGCTCTTTCCTTCCAAAGCAGCAAGAGTGTATGTGCTGGAAGTGAAGCTTTTAGATTTTGGAAAGCCTCCCAGGTTTTCACGTTAGAAATTACATTCTGGAGAAGAAAAGGGAGAAAACTTGTGTTTATTTTCTTTGTTAGCCATATGGAGTACAGTCTGTAGATTCATTAAATGCCAGCTCTTCTACCTCCACTGTTGAGAAATATAAAAATGAACTTTATTAAGGAAGATAATTTTCCACAGCATGGTCCTGGAAGTTACCTGGAGGAATTAGCATCATCAAAATAGTGGAGAGCTTTGATGAGAGAGGGACCAGCATCATGGCCATACCTACCCAGCCTGTTTTTTCCTGTGCTCAAGGGCAACAATGCTTAAAGAGTGCTGCTGAGTGCTTCATTTTCTTACAGGCTGGCTGGAACAATGTTTCCCTCAGTGTTACCAGAATTGAGTCTCCTGTAAAACCTCAGTAGAAATGTTCTTTTTACGTATTTTATTCCTGACACAAATCTGAATTTACTTGGTAACGTTGGTTGGGAGTAGAAAGTACACTGGTTCTCAACTCAACTCTGAGGTTTTGACCAACAGCATCCTGCAGCTTTTACAAGATTAAGGAATAGAATGTAAATTCCAGATGAACAACACAGCCATATTCTTTATGCTAGAATCTTCCAAGTAAAACCTCAATGGTCCATTTCTTAATTTCTTTTTTTCTATTATTTTTGCATGACAGAAGCACTCATTGGGGTAGATTGAATCATTAAGCTACAATATTTAAATGTTTCTGCTTTGTTCCTGCTGCCCAGGTATGTGGGAAACCTTCCACGAATATTTGACTACTCCCCTCTTGATCCAACACAAGATTTCAACACTCAGATGTAAGTGACATTTCTCAGTTATTTACTTGGTTAGGTTAAATAGAATCTAAACGATTTAGTGACAGAGCAAAAGACCACCTTTTCATGAGCTCAGAAGTGAGATATGGCACGGGGAGAATGAGAAGATTTGCCCACTTAGTTGCAGGTAATGAGGGTTCATCAAGGAGTCAAAGCAGTAAACATCATTTTTTTTTTGCTTGAAATGTCTTCTTTTCTGTTTTTCTCATGTCTTTGTATCTACCCCACCACTTTCTTCCTTACAGGGCTAAACTGGGACATGGCCTCCTTTCAGGCCAATATTCTAAGCCACCCATGAAATCTGAGCTTATTGAGCAGGTGATGAAAGAAGAACACAAGGTATTTGCCTGAGTTTGTACAGCCTGGTAACTAGGTAAAAGTTATATCCTGAGAAAAGGGAACAGGTGCTGGGCATTGAGGAGCATGTGTGGATCCAGCATGGATGGGATGCTTAGCAAGGTGGAATGTGCAGATTACTAAGTCAGGGATAAATTAGTCAGGCACTATTTGTGCAGTGCATCAAAGCAAGCACTGGTTCTGCTGATAAAGTGCTCTGCTGCTCCAGTGATGAGGGCAAATGTTCACTTGCAACCAATGTTTATCTTCTCTGAGGAACAACAACAACAAAAATGTTATGCAGAGAGTCCTGGAAGCAGACTTCTAAACCCTCTTTAAATTTCTGAAATATGTGTAAAGAGCTGAAGAATTGTTTCCAGGAAGTGTCTGACAATACTCCACTTGATTTCAGGAGATGTCTAGGTAATGCAAGATTAGGTGGTGCTGGAGGCTTTCATGGAGATGGAGGGGCCATGCAGAGCCACAGGAGCAATAATGCATGCTTCTGCCACAGAAGGATGCTGGTGGTTGCCATAGAAATAGATATTTTTTTCTACCTTCATCTCTCAACTATTGACAGCAATTCCTCCTGAAATCAGAATGCCAGTAAGATTTTGGACAGATAGGGCATCTGGTACAGAGTAGTTTGCATGATCTGGAAGTTGTGTGTCTCCCAGGTAATTGCTTTGCACAGTGGCAATTCACTGTTTTGGAACAGCAAATGGATCCTGCTTGTTCCTATTAAATAAAGTTCAAGACTAATCAGCACTCCACTGGGACAAAGGAATAGTGGGACAGATTTTAGCAAACTCCATACACTGAATTTTGTGTACTGACTGACCTGCTTTCCTGAACACATACAGGATGTGGCTGGAAAGTACTGTACTGGAATTTCAGGGATCAGAATCCTTGGAGTAAAGCTACATCTCCATGTTTAGCTCAGCAGCCACTATTAGATGAGATATTGAGAATGCTTTAATGACAGATGGTATAAAACTCTGTCTGTTGGAGTAGGTATCTGCTGACATTTAACAGTACTTGTGTTCATTAGTTCAATTTAATGAAGCTGAAGTTACATGCATGAAGTTACTTATCAGGCAATTCATAGCATATATAAGCATTTCAAACAGCTTTTACAGCTTTTGTTGCTTGTTGTATTGATGATTTATTTACAGAAAAAAGTCAGGTATAGATATTTTCTCTTTTTCTTCACTCTTAGAATACAAATCTATGATTTTTTCAGTTGAGGATGCTTTTTTGTTATTGTTGTTTGTATAGCATTTTAGGCCTTAAATGTTTTAAAGTGCTTCTTCTTTGTGTCTATAATATCAATTATTCATTTTACTTTTGTTCCTTTATTTTTTTCCCCCCTTCTACATGCAAAGAAGTTCTCAATCTTTCTGAGCCTTTGGAATTCATCCAAAGTTTTGGGCAGTTGTTGTCTGTAAAAGCATTCATATGAGATCTGCAGTGGTCCAGAACAGTCTATATTTAGCTAAACTGTTTTGCAACTGTTGATGGGGAAAGTATGCCAGGTATTCTGTAAATATTCGTGGTGCTGTGGGGTTGAAATTTTTCACCACAGAAGTTTAGCCTGGAAATGGCAGCATTTTTCTCGGACTTGCTTTAGGATTAAAAAGAGGTTGAATGCCTAAAGGGTCAAGAGCCAGGGCTTGATTTTCTGCTTAGAGCTTTAGCATTTCTTCTGATTTGTTGTTCCCCCCCCCCCCCCTTTTTATTCTGCTTGAGGTGACATTGCAAGAGTCAATCCTTTTTTTTTGCAGACTGTCACACATGGCTTGTTTCTCTTCTTCCTGCTCAAGTGGCTGAGTACAAAGTTTATAGGTGGAAACAAGGCTTGATTCCAAACTCACTGCATTATATAGCAGGGCAAGTGTGCCACATTCTTGCTTGTGGCATAGGAAGAAGCCTGGGATGTTGTGAGCTGCTTTATGCACTTCTCTCCCCAGTCATAGTTTTGATGAAAGGCAGTTGAGGACACTGATGGACACATAACCCAGGATGCAGAAATCCCTAGAACTTCTCTCTATCCAGGCAATACTGAAATTCTGTCTCTTGATGGGAGCCTGTAAGGATCATCTTGGCCTGATGTGGTTGGTAGTGTACTACCAAAAATTGAGAAAGCGTTTAAAAGTGAGAATCTGCTTCTGATTTCAGTGGGTCAAGGAATACTGCACCCTGTTAAAACACAGAAAAATAGTTACTCTTCTAGTGTGTATTTTATATGGCCTCCATTTCATGCTGCTTTTCCTATTTTTGTATTCATATGACAGTGCAAGTGTAGTGAGGAATGAGATTGGCTGAGTTTTTAATAGCCTCTGAGAGCTCCTAAAGATTATTATACTTTTGCTTGGAATTTCCAGAAAATTATTTGGTTTCATGGATGGTGAGGGCAAATCTGAGAAATAGATTCTGACCCCTTCAAAAATGTTATTTAAAAGGCATAGTAGCTAGTGTTGTCTTGAGGATCTGGGACGGTTGGAGAGGTTCTTAAAGTGGTATAAAGGATTAGAAAGTCAAAACCAGGACTGTCTTGGAAGGCAGAGATTTTCTAACTTAGGGCAGTTTCTTCCTGATATAACTGAATGGCCAAAGGCAGTAAGTTATGGTTTTTCAACATGACCAGCACCTGCAAATTGCAAATTCATGTCTGCTCTTAACAACCCACCTGGGAATGCATGCTGCACACATTAGTTGTTCTCTGCTTGGTTCTGCACAGCTCTGGAGAAGGTTTTGTCCTGAGGAAAGCTGCCAGCTGATACACCAAAGTGCTTCAGTGCTCTGGCACAGGGTTCTGAAAGCAATAGCAAATGTTGTTATATAACAATGTAGGCTCTCAGCCTTTCTGAAAACCACTAACCTTTAAAAACCTCCAGTAATCTCTTTAAAATGGCAATTGCCAAAGGAGAGGTAGAGTGAGTGCTGTAGGAACTAAGCCATGAAACATATTCTAAACCCACCAAATCTTGTTTCAGGACCCTTCCCATTTTTGTTAAAATGGAAAAATAGGTGAAATGAAAACTATCATTCTTTTAGTGCCAGAAATGGACCATAGATAGATTTAGTGGAGTAACTTTGAGTTATTTGTTCCATGGTTGAATAAAAATCACTTTTTAAAAGGTTTTTCTCTCTTTTATTTAGCCTCAACACAATGGAATATCTCCTCGAATGTTCAAGGCTTTTATAAGTAAAGGCCACCCAGAATTTTCCTCTAATAGACAACAAGATGCACAGGAATTTTTCCTACATCTTATAAATCTAGTAGAGGTGAGAAAATCTGAATTGCTGCTTCTTTTTCTGGTTATATTAGACAATGAAGGCAAACCTGTTACATGAGGGGCTCATTTTTTAGTTATATTATTTTTAGCTTTAGATATGTAGAAGGTGGGACTAAATAAAATGTATTTTGTTTTAGAAACATTTGCTTCCTTAATTCTTCCTCTTGTTTACTTCAGACTCTTGCATGACCATGAACAGGGCCAGTGATGTTGCTAAAAACTACAGAGAGGTCAAGCATCATTGTACAGGCAATAAGATTCATAAACTTATGTGACCTTTTAAATTTCTGTTCCTGTTTACCATATTGAAGTGTGTAATGGAATATTAATGAATCGGGTATTGTGATTATTATTGTTATTGTTCCAAATTCATATAATTGTTGGGAGCAAATTAATTACCCTGTCCAGCTGTTCTACAAATCCCATCTGTATGTTATTGAATCATGGGAGGAAGGATTCCCCTGCTGAAAGCAGAGTGGTTGTTTGTCAGTTGAATATTTCTGTATAAAGCTTTAGTTCCACCAGGCTCCAGCTCAGTGCTGTGTGTAAAGGAATCATACTGTGAATTTTAATGCTGTCTTTCTGAAAAGGAATTTACAAATACATGCAATTTTGATGTAAAGCATTTATTGTTTACCCTTCCTCCCCCGTTTTCCCATTTTCCCCAAGAATTGAGGCTATTTATTCATGTGTTCAGTCTCTAGATGAAGTTACTCACATTTGTATGCACAATGTTCCACATCCCTAAATGCATGTACTGATTACAGGGTGGTTATAAGAGACTTTTCTGTTTCCTGCCTGATAACAGACATTAACATGTGCAACAAAGAGGAGGTATATTATTTGCATGACATTCCCATCTGGATAATGAGCTACAAGTTGCTTGTTCTGTTTCAGTGCATATTCAGAGTGGTAGGAGCAGTTCTATTTGCTAAGACAATGCTCCCTGTTATTTATCTGAGCCTTCTGTCTTTACTGTAACTTGCCAGCTTCTTACCTTCTGTTCACCTTGACTCAGTCAGGTTCCTGGGGTGGATACCCTGCAACTTCCCGTGTGTAGAAAGATGCCACAGTGGGTGCAGAAATTATGGGCTTCAGTGGTTTTCTGTGTAGGTGCCAGAGCTCTGCACACAGTCATGTGAGCTGAGCTGCTAGATCAGTGTCTTTGTGCTTGCCTTAAAACAACCAGCAGCTTTTGGGTTTTCTGGTAATTTTAATGATGGCCACAGAAGTGATTTGGTGTAATATTCCTTTCAGAGGAACCCTGTGGGTTCAGAAAACCCCAGTGATGTTTTCCGGTTCCTGGTGGAGGAGCGCACGCAGTGCTGCCAGTCCAGGAAGGTGCGCTACACGGAGAGGGTGGACTACATCATGCAGTTACCTGTGGCCATGGAGGCAGCAACAAACAAAGGTAAAGGAGAAAACTGCTCTGCTTGACACAGGGATGTGCCACTTTGTGCCCAGAGATCCCCACCAGCACTGAATCTCCTTTGTCCTGGACCGTGAAACAGTTTGTGAAAACTTCTTCATTATAAAAAAGGAACTGAACATACTAATGAATATCTTTTAAAAACACACACTCGCAGAATAAACCCCAAACCAAAATAACCAAAAACCCAAATCTGCTTTCTCTTCTTTAGCAGCAGATTATAAGATCTAATATGGCAGTGGAGAATAGGGGTGGGTATAAGGTCATTTGTCTTCTATAAATCTAAAATACACAAGTTGGATGTTCTGGGCTTTAGGCAAGGAGGGAAGGAGGATGAAGTGTTGGACGTTGATTTAATAAGCAGGAGTGTTTTTTCTTGTGCCTGTGAAAAACACCCTTGTTTTTAAGGGAGAAGATGGCCAAGGGGGCTTCAAGACGTGGGAGCAGGAGGGAGGCACTGACAAGTTGTGGTTGTGTCTGCAGTCAGTGGTGAAGAGCCTTGCAGAGTAAAATAATAAATGTATGCTTGAGGTAGAAGTGAAGGGGACATCACAGGAATATGAAGGGAGATGTGCCTCTGATTTCCTACATAATCCCAATTTTAAAAATACTTTAAATCCAGAGGGTTCTATTTTGATTGTTTGCTGAGATCCACAAGGCAGGGAATTTTACCTACTTTTTGCCCAGCCTGCAATTCCTTGCACTGGACAAGAAGTTTAGGAGAACTTTGCGTTCTTTGTTCATCAGTTTCAGTGATGACTCCATTGCTTATAAAAGAACATGTTATTTCCAGGTAATGACTCAGGAGACAGATTAGTTTGTGAATTTACCATATGGCACTGCTCAGCTTGGCAGTGTCGAGACTTTTTCTAGATCATGCATAATCCTGGCCTGTCTCAAAAATCAGATGACACAGATAGACAGCAATAACTTTCCAACTCAGATTGAGTTCTGATAAAGTGGGTGCGTGGCATTACTGTTCACACAGGATTTTGTCTGTCATGGCAAAGTTTCCATTGCCTGTGTCCTGGTATTTTCAGTTCCGTGTTTTCACCATGAGCAGAAACTTAGAGATGTGGCTGTAAGTGTAGCTCCTGACCTCAGTGCAGACAAAAAGATCTGACGTCTAGTTAAAAGCATGTAAAACTTGTATTGCTAAGTAGGTTTTTGCATTTCTAAAACTTGCAAAAATAAGCCTGATAAGGAACACATAGCCATGACAATATTCATTAGCTTCTAGTGTTGTGTGTATTTCTCAGATGAATTAATTGCCTATGAATTGAAGAGGCGAGAAGCAGAAGCTGCAAGGAGACCTCTGCCAGAGCTGGTCCGTGCCAAGATCCCATTTAGAGCATGTCTGCAGGCCTTTTCTGAACCAAGCAATGTAGAGGATTTCTGGAGCAGTGCCCTTCAAGCAAAATCTGCAGGAGTTAAGTAAGTGTGTGTCTGTCCTGCCTGTTAAAAACTGTGCTCTGTGCTTACCTTGCTACCTGAACACAGTCCAGAGAGAAACACACAAAAGCACAGTGACCTCTGGCATCACATTAGTGTTGGGGCTCATCAATGTGATGTGCAGATCAAGCCTTGGAAGAGTTGTAATGATGAACTTAGCAGGAAATTAATTGTTCTCAGTGGTCAGACTCCAAGAAGTGATGCAGTCTGGTTGTTGAGAGCTTGAACTTTTAAATGCTTGTAGGGTTGGATCCTTTGTATCAACCAGTGATAGCTCATCTCCATGTGCATGAGGAACTGAGATCTGTGCTGCTGGGGATTCTGTTGTCTGATTTCAATGATTTGTGTTTCTTGTCCTTCCCAGGACTTCCCGTTTTGCTTCCTTTCCTGAGTACTTAGTGGTGCAGATAAAGAAATTCACCTTTGGCCTTGACTGGATACCCAAAAAGCTTGGTATGTGCTTCTTTTATTTACCTTTCTATCCAAGATAATTAATAAGATGTGCTTACTATAATGAGGACCTGACTCAAGTCCTAAGTTTGTACTGTGAAGATCCTAATTGAATCTTCTTCTCTTCTAAAACAAACTTAACCAATCCATCAGGTCCATGGAGTTAAAGCACAATTTCATGTAATCTGAGCTAAAATGTGCTTTGAAGTTGCAAATTTTCCCAAGAACTCTTCAGAAGGAGAATCCTGGCTGTTTCTGTACCTTGAATATCAGAGTCCCCTCTCTGAAGGGGTAGGTTGCACCATAAGGTCGTTTTTCTGGCTGCAGAAGCTTAGCCCATTTCTCTGCTTTTGTAGATGTTTCTATAGACATGCCTGATTTCCTGGATATCAGTCACCTTCGGGCCAGGGGGCTCCAGCCAGGAGAAGAGGAGCTCCCAGACATTGCTCCTCCCATTGTCATTCCTGATGACCCAAAAGGTATTTACTGACTTATTCTCCCCTGTATTTCCCTTTCCTTCTAGCACACAGGGATTCTCTTTAATCTTCACTGTTTGGAACTACGAACAAAAACCCAGCTCGGTACTTCTGTGATTGAACGCTGGTACTACACCCCTCAGCCTTTTTTCTTCCCTACTGGACAACCCTAGTTCTTCCAGCTTTTCTGTTTTGGGGATTTATTATAGAATCACAGAGTGTTTTGGGTTGGAAGGGGTCTTAAAGTTAGTCTAGTTCCAACCCCCTTGCCATGGGTAGGGAGACCTTTCCCTAGAAGGTTTGATAATTGATGTTGCTGTCCTTGACTCTCTCCAGAGAACCTTCAATGCCTGTCCATGACTCCCTTGGAGTAAAGTTACTGTGCACTTCCCAGGTCCAGCACAGTACAACAATACTTAATACACAAAGGACTACAATTTAAGAGAAACAGCTTTCCAGACATAGACTAAGACTAAATTTTATTCATTTTAAAAATACAAGAATTGTTAGGCCCTAGAAGCTGTGTCTGCATGCACAGTCTTCTTCTCTGGATATACATGGGCTGCACAGCTCACTAAATAAAGCTGTGTCTCAAGGAGAAGATGGCAAACAGCTGACTATAATGTTTGTGGAGCAGAAAGAAAGAGGAGTGATTAAAATGATGTGCTGGGTTTTTTTTGTTTCTGTTTTTCTTAAATACTGTTTCTTTCATTCTAAAGTTCGGAAACAAGAACATTAAATATCCCCCTCCTTTATTCCCTGGGTTTCCCTGGAGAATAAAATAGTTTATAGCAAGTAAAATCTTGTTTTTATGGTGTCACCTTAGACCTAGGTGGTTGCACTTTCCCCCAGATGACTGAAATGTGAATGCCTCGGTATTTAACATGAACCTAGTAATGCAACTGCTCTCATGACATGAGTGCCCCTCTTTGCTTGGATATTTATAATAATATTTATAATACCATGCTGTACATATGTGAAAGAAAGCTAGTATTGTGTGCAGAGCCAAGGATATGACCAACTTGAGTTCTCTAAAGGTTTTAATTGGATCCCTTATCTAAGTTCCTGTAAAGAAGTCCTGTACCTTCTAAGTTCTTGTAAAGACCTGTACCTTCTTAACCTCTTGCTGAATGGACTGACCTAGTCTTAGTGTAAATGCATGGGTATGGTACTTTATTTTTAAAATTCTTGCTTAGGCCAGCCATCAGCTTTATTTCCTACTGGTTTATAGTATCAGTGACACTTTTCTCTGAGCTGAGTTAGAGAAATATCGCTGCTCTAATTCATTGCAAAAACATCAGGGAAATAAGGATGAAACTTCCCTGTCTCCATGAGGTCAAATGTTTCTCTAAGTTTAAAAATATGGAATTGTTTTACCCATATGGATCTCCTTAGCCTTCATGTAAGTCCTTTTCCCTGTTTCTTCTCCCCACTGTTGATTTTCAGATCACATGGCGAACCATTTTGTGGAGTGTACGTATCTCATTTTTCTACTGCTTAAAAAACTGTTATGCTTTTGTTCAGCTAATGGCTTCTCTCTCCTCACAAAGATGCATGAAGCCTTGCCCTGCATGCTTCCAAATAAAAACTGATTTCTGTGCTTGTTCAGTGTTTACTTCCATGTGTGTAGGACTCTCTTTGAGAGTCAGTATTGCCAGAATATGACCTGCTCCTCTGCCTGCTGCTCCTCAGGAGGCTCTTGCAGTTCTGGGGGTCACAGCCACTTGATCCTGGCTCCCTCTGCACTCTGATCCCACATAAAGCTGTCTGACCTTGTCATCCAGAGACTCCTAGATCTGGCAGCTGTTATTTCTTTAACCTGCAAGGTCCTGCCTTTGAGAGGTGCTTGGTTTTGGCTGCCATCTCTAGCTGAGCTCAGCATCTGACTTCCTCACCCCTTGAAATCCAGTGCTGAGATATTTTAAAATAAATGAAGTCCTGTGGGAATTCATCAAGATGTAATGATCTATGTCCCTTCTGAGACTAAAGATTATCAGTAAGTTCATAACAACTACTGTAATGCTTTATGCCAAGGATGTTTTCTGCTGACTGTGGGTTTATTGAAGTACTAAACCAGATCCAAGCAATATGTACTATGATATATGGCACCGTGAGTAACAATAAGAAATATTATGCAATGGATGATGAAATTAGGCTTTTATATTTTAGAAGGTCCTTTCTTGTAGCCCTAGATATTGATGAATCTTCAGTTATGCAGCTGGCAGAGATGGGCTTTCCTTTGGAAGCATGTCGGAAAGCTGTGTACTATACAGGCAACCTGGGTGCTGAAGTTGCTTTCAACTGGATCATTGCACACATGGAAGAACCAGGTCAGTGACTGGAGGGTGCAAGTTAAACTCAGCTCCTGGTTATGGATTTTGACAGTCAGTAGAAATTTTATAATGTGTGACAGAGAAACAATGGCCCCCCCTTCCCCACCTGGGAAACCTGGAGGTGTGAGTGAATTTTCCTAAGCTGCTCCTGGGATGTGCAGATCTTGACCATTATGTGGTATCCTCTGCCTAGAAGAAGACAACAAACTAAGCTACACCAGAAGTCCTGTCCTCACCAATGGTGTGGGCCAGCTCTGTTTCCACCCTTTGGCTAGGTCCGTGCTGCTAAGGGGGAAGCTGACTTGTGACCAAGTGTAAGTACAAAGAATCCTGTGGTCTGGATGCTTTTCTTCCATATCAACCTTCTCTAGCTCAGGCTGGAGCATTCATGCCATACTTGGGCTGTCTAGTGGTGGATAGGGCTGCTAGATGTTCTCCACTTCCTGTGTTTCATCCATGCAAAGTTTGGACTCATGATTCAGCACTGAGTGCATCTCAGTATTTCCCTTGCCCGGAAACTCCAGATTTGGTTGAGTTCACGCTTCACCATGAGCTTTTGTGTTGCTTGTATAAATGGGGAATGAGTTTCACTTGGGCTTAGCAGGCATTTTCAGATATAGAATCAATTCATTTTACATCTATGCACTGGGTTGTCTATTATCCCAATGCCATCATTGCTTCCATACCAATCTTTGCTGCTTTCCTGCAGTTGTTTCACTTCTGCAATGTGCCAAGTTATTCCAGTCTGCTCAGTATGAGCATGTGCACCTAGATATTTTGTAATGTGCACATTCACTTTGTTGTTTTTAAGGCTTTCCACACGTCTAAGTCTGAATTTAGATGCCTGTGAAATGAACTTATATTGATTTCAGGACTGCTTCTGAGGTCCTGTGTGTTATTTGTTTGTGTTTATTGTTGACTTTCCAGTTAAAGAACAAAAGAAGGAACTGATGAATATTTGTTTGTTCTAGACTTCGCTGAGCCATTGGTCACACCTGCATTTGGAGAAGTTGCTTCCAGTGGGGCAGCTGCTTTAGGAGCTGTAGGGCTAGATAACCAGCCTCCTGAAGAGATGGTTGCAATTATCATTTCCATGGGATTCCAAAGGAATCTAGCGATTCAGGCGCTGAAGGCGACAGTGAGTTCATGGGTTATTTGTGGGGTTATTCATGGGGTTTGGTTTCATGTTCATTGTGTAGGTGTGTTCTCAGATGCCTTTGAAATGTGTACAAAAATCCAATTAGTGGATGATGAGCCTGGAACTATCCTGGCAAAGTGTGGGATGCCTGACTTCTCTGGAGGACTTCTCTGGGGAAGGTGCTTCGTGTGTTTTGCTGGAATGGTAAAGTGTGGAAGGCAGTGAGGAAAACTTAACTGTTTTAAAAATAACCTGGATGCCTGGAGACTGCGTGTCTGCAAGATAAGAACCTGGGGCAGTGGGTCTTAGTTGTGGGATTATTTCTTTGACATATGTCAAGCTTTTACAGAGTGCTTGCTGAATACTATTTTCCAAGGAGGTAGAGGTATCTTACAATTTTTAAGTGCTGTAAACATGATCCTTACTCTGTTCAAAGGTTGATGAGTGGAAGTGTGATGTTGGAAAATGTATTAAAGGCTTCTCTTTTGATTGTTTGACTGGCAGAACAATAACTTGGAGCGTGCACTGGAGTGGATCTTCAGCCACCCTGACCCTGAGGAAGAAAGCGACCCTGCCTTGGACACGATGGATATGGAGAACCATGCTAATGCCAATATCCTTGCAGACACAGGGTCTGAGGGACCCAGGATCAAAGATGGCCCTGGAAGTAAGTTCTGCTTCAGCTTAGACCTGGCTGTCATTTTGTTGTGTCACACCCACCCTGTTCATAGAGCTCCTTCCTGTTTTGAAAGTTGTTATTGTGGGAGTTTTTGGACACGATCCCGACAATTTACTTCCAGTCTTGTTTCTGGGGCTGAATCCAGCTCAGTGGGCTGCTGAGTTCTGTGGGCTATGTTTGCTCAGAAAACTCTCTCCTTGAGCTCACTGAAAAACCTGAGCCCAAAGTTTCTTGCTACCAGAGGTTGCAAGTCTCTCCTGGCCTAGGCTTACTTTTTTTTCCGTTGCTATAAGATAAAAAGGCAAAGAAAAGCTAGAATGTTAAAATCTTCAGAAGTTGAGCATCCTAAAGACAACACTGCTGTTACAGACCACCAGAGTTTCTGTCCTCCTGTGGTCTGCTGGGCGATTTGATAATCCTTTCAACCAAGTTCCTTATTCACAATACCACAGGTGTAGTTGGTGTCCTGCATGTTTTATTGTCTTTTGGTTGAGATTCTCTGTCATACTGCTGCTAAATAAACCACAAGATGGGGCTAATGTACAGCAGGCAAAGTTGAGAAGAACCTCCTGGAGATGTCACAGCACTGGAGTACGAAAGTTCAGTGGCAGTGCTAAGGATGTCACAGAAAGTTTTTAAAGGGTCTTTAGTGACCAGTTCTAATAACTGTAGTATGTTCTAAACTGCTACCTCCGATCTTGAATGTAAAGGTCTTAGGAAAAAAAAAATACCAGACAACTTGATTTTTGTGTCTGTTGTTGCTACTGTTATACTAACTTTATAAATATCAACCTTAAGTCTTTTGGAGACTTGGGAAACATTGATTATCACTAGGTTAAAAAAACCCTCCAAACTTGGAATAATTATTTTTTGTGGTATTTAGTCTTTATAGACTGAGACCCTTTACTGAGTGCCTGAAATCCTGATAACCAACATGATTCTGTAAAATGGCTCCAGAAAGCCCTCTCCAAAAAAATCTAGCCCATGTCCTTATGCAATATCCTGAAAGAAGACACCCTTTTACTTTTAGTGGTAATTCAGGTGAATAGTATGAATGGGTGGGGATCAAGAACCAATGCTGAGTTCTCCAGAGACTTTAAGCATAACAATTGTCCTTTTTTTCAGAGGAAGAGCTTTCTTTCCTGTCCTCTCTTCTATGGGCTGCTGAAATACAAGCTTCTGTGTTTTTGGATTTATAGGAGATCGGTGATCGCACGTATAGACAGCTAATTTGTGTGCAGAATGCCCTGTTTGGCACTTTATATGGTGCTCTGTCAACTATGGATCTGCTGTTTTCTTTCCTAAAAGGGGCTGTGATCATAGCCCTGCTGTATGTGCACAGGTCTCTGTGGGTTTGATTTGGATTGGTTTGATGTTTGACAGTGAATCTAAGCCACTAGTTAAAGTTGGGAACATGCTGCAGTGTTAACAGAAACTGAACTTGGGGATACAAAGTCTGAGTTGGGACTGCTTGGCTGTTTCTCCAGTATTAGAAAGAGCATTTCCCTTGGAACTATATTGCAGTGGTAGCAGTAAAAGACTTAGGGTGCCATTTATATTTCTTTAAACAGGGTATGAGCTGTTCGGGTTCATCAGCCACATGGGAACATCCACAATGAGTGGCCACTACGTTTGTCACCTCAGAAAGGAAGGAAGGTGAGTGCAGGTGGGAGAGACACATGGGATGATCAAGTGTTTGATTTGAAGCATCTGTACAGAGCAGGGTGTGCTCATGGCAGACAGCATGGGCTGTTACCATCTGTAGGTTTCCCACCAAAAAAAATGAAAATTGTCACAGAGTCAGTTCTGATCCCACTGAAGTCTGTGGTGAAATGTACCATTGGCTCTCCTGTGCTTTCTATTCCAAATCTCTGTTCAGTCTGGGGCATTGGTTCTGTGTCTGGCTTAGTTTATCTGAGCTCTCCCCAACTTCCTTTTATTGCCCATCAGTAGAAACCCATGGAACTGTGGGCTGATACTGGTGTTGCTGGTACTGTGGTGCTGATCTTGGCTGTGATTTTGATATGGTCCCGTTATTTGACATTGGGAATCCCCAATTTCCCTTCATTTGAGCTGTAACTATACATGCCTCTGCACATCCCTCCTCCTTTTCAATTCTTGACTCTTCCAGCTGGTTCTGCTGTTTCTTTGATCCTTTGTTCTTGTTGCAATGCCTAATTTTTGATTTTAAACTCTTTGAGGTTTGGGTCTGAGAAGCTCCTGATAAAGCTGTGGTGACTTTTATACTCATGGAATGTAATCAATCTTGTTTTCCTTTCAGATGGGTGATCTACAACGACCTTAGAGTCTGTGCCTCAGAGCGACCTCCCAAAGATCTGGGCTACATTTATTTTTACCACAGGATACCAAGTTAGGCCTCAAATCTATCACCTGGCCTTAAGAAGCCATAAGCCTTTTTAACCTGCCCAAAAAAAGCATACAATAAAAATCTAAAACCAACAAAAGACCCTTTAACCCCTGGACTGCCAAAAAGCAAAGGAAAACTTGGGATGTTTATAGTGTATTTAAAAACAATCATTTGATGCCGCCTTAAGTGTTAGACGGAAGATTTCTATTAGGTGCTGTATAGAACATTGTTTTAAATTTATACACCTTACAGGCCAATGTGCACTTCTGGTGGAGTTTGCAGCTAGTGTGTGGAGAATATGGAAGCTTCAGTGTTGAGCAAAAACAGTTCAGCCCAGCTCCTTCCTGCCCTGTCCATGCATCCTTTGAAGACCACAAACAAATATTTGTGTCTTTGGTGACTGGGAGCCTGTGTTTTCATCCACAGTCCAGATCATGTAGAGAAATCATTTGAAGGGAGGAGGTTTGTGGCTGTTCTTCAGTGCAGAATATCTTGTTTCTTAGATTATTTTCAGTGTAGTGAGAAAAGTCAGTGAAGTTATATCTGTTGGAATTCAGTGGTACAGTATCTTGATTTGACTATTCCAGCCTAAGAGACTAATGGAGACAGGAGCAATCTGCTGTCAGTGCCCTCTACATTTTTTGCCAAAGAGAAATTTTATTTTTGCAGACATAGGTTTGTTCATCTTCACTTGAATGTTCATTTTGTAAGTTCTAGCAACAGTTTCAGGATTACAGATGGTTAAAGCAGCAGACTTTCTGACTATGAAATTAAATGCACACCCTCAGGAAAGGCAAGGCTGTTATTTAAATTTTATTTTCTTATGGAGGAGCTAAAGAAGAGTCTAATGTCCCATTCTATTTATGTAAGGGAAATTCCTATGTAGACCATTCATATTCCATCTGAAATCAACCCATTGACAAAGAACTCAAGGTACAGTCCTGCTTTCTGGTAGACTGCTTAAATATTGACTTTCATATCTGAGTGGGAGAAATTGCATAGTAGGTTTGCTGATTTATTGATTTACCCCTCTCTTCCTCCCTTAAAAAACCAAACCAAAACAGCAACAACCAACAAGAACAAAAACCAAACCATAAACCTCCCCCCTTGAATTGATATTTTTGCTTTCTTTAAGCTTGCAAATGCACAAATAATCTGATCTCTTCAAGAGGCACCTTCTAAAAGGAGTTTGATATCTCTGGCAGTGATGGTGGGGTGGGTAGGCAGGGGCTAGCCTTTCCTGTCTTTTTTTTTTTCTTTGTGTGTGTGTTATTTAAATGTTTTTCACAGGTGAGTATACATATTGGGGTTTTAAAATTATATTTGAAAACACTCATTTTAGAAAAATTACAATGGTGAGTGCAAAACCTTTCAAGATTACAAAAAAAAAGAAGAAACCCAAAGGTTCACAGTGTTGGACACTGCTTAGAGGCTGTTGCTGGAGTTGCCTTGGACAGTGTTACCAAGCCCTCAAAATAAATTGCAGCAGTCAAATTTTTTTTTTTTTTTTTTGCAGAGTGCAAGAAAGCCAGAGAAGTGTTATTACATTTTCTCTGCAGTTAGTGCCTGTAGGTTTTAATAGCAAAATTCAGGCAGCTACACATTGCAAAAGAGAACCCAAATTAAACAACTGGTTATGAGAAGGGCATTTTAGTTTTTGCAGTGTCTGGGGAAAAATAATTCTCCCCATGGTCATAAAGCCTCACACAGAGCCAAAAGACACTGTTGGTATTTTAATCAGGTTTTGATCTTAAAAGATTGTGAGAAAAATTCCAGTGCAATAATAGTGTAGAGTGTAAAGGTGTCTAATTGCTGGGAAAGCTCCCTGCACTTAGAGCTCTTATGGCCACATTAGTGCAGTGTTCTGGCACACTAATGAGTGGGCCCTGTGAGATTCAGCTGCCTTGTGCTTATTGAGCCACCAGTTCTGGATGAAATAAAAGCTGCCTGTAATTTCTTTCCTTCTTCCAGATTTTGGATATTTGAGGACTTTACCAGAAAGTGACAGGTTTGAAAATGGGATCAGCAAATTATGCAGTGATACATCTTCTATTTAAAGTGAAAGAGCAAAACTTCTGTGTATCTGTGTGTTTTTTCATTCTGGCAGTAGAAAAAGGAGAAAAGGCCTTTTTATCCCCCTTCCTTTATGTGTTGTTTTTTTTTTTTTTAATTCCCATGTATATTCCAAGGAAGTTCAACACAACAGCTTCCCTCTTGCCTCATGAACTTAAAGGGCTATTTAGAAACTACCAAGATCTGGTGGCTGCTGCCTTTTTATTTAGAAATGTTGCGTAAATAAAAAGGGAGGGCCCTTGGATGGCTGTGGGAAGTGAATTGGAGCAGCTCAGATCCTGGCATTCTTTTCAGTTCTTCACTTTCATGGTTTGCCTGCCCAAACCAAAGTTAGTAAGGAGTGCAGGGAGCAGTTTAGAGTAAAGGATTTAATGTTTTCTAAAATGTAACAGTTCAAAATATCTTAGAAGTTCTTCAGTCAGGTGCTTGAGGAATTACTGTATTCTCTCCCAAAACAGTGGCCTCCCTTCTTTTTCCAAGTGGCTGGTTCAGTTGTCTCCCTTTTGTGATGGGTTTTGTGTGAAGAACATAGTGAACCTGGAGGAGCAGGATGTAAATTCCTGAGTCCTCAACCTCAGAGGAGGAGAGGAGCTTTGGTGGGTTTGGCATTTTTTTAAACTCCAGCATCGCAGAAGCCCCACTCACACAGGTGTACTGAAGAGATGACTGATCTTCCAGGCTGTGCCTGCTGCAGTCTGAATGTGCTAAATCAGGGGCACAGCCTGGGCACACTCCTTGTCTGGGTGCTGGAGGAGTGAGCTGGGAGCTTCTCGACAAAAAGAATGAAGGAAAAAAAATCACTGTGAGCTGTTTGAGACAATCTAACCCGAGAATCATGGCAAGCCAGGATCTGGCAGTAAATAATGCTCTTATTTCTCAGACTTATTTTTACTTTTTTGTATGATACATTTAGGTTAGAAGATGGGAAGGAAATAAAACTCAGTAACTTTTCCTTGATTTCTTTTCCTCTTATTCCTAGCAGCATGCTGGATCCAGTAGACTCCTCATTCTGAGTCACAATCTCCAGTCTCCAAAACACATACAGACACAAACTCCTATTTAATCTTCCTAGCTAAAATATAATTAGGGTAAAAATTAATTTACTCAGAGCTGTGGTTTTAAAACAAGTGTAGATGTTTCTGAACTCCAATCACTTGTAACTCTCCTGGGTTCAGTGCCATTACCTCTGACTGACTTTGGTGTAAGTGAAACCAACATCAGCCCAGGTCCTTGATTCAGGCAGCCTCCACCGGGTCCCAGCACACATTCAGAATGTGGATGCATCCAGAGCTCATTTGATTTCTTTAGAAACCTCTCCAACTGATTTCCTTTTGTTCTCCATCCTGCAGCAGCCATTTTTACCCTCTTTGCTGTTTTCATGCATTGGAAGTCTATGCAAAATATGTAACTGGACATTTTATTGTTTTCCCTGTCGCCCTTCCTACCTTAATGGCTGACATTGGTGTCTGATTTCTATTCACTCTTCAGTGGATTTACTGTTGTATCCTGAATTGTCTGTCCTGGTTTACTTTGCACCATTCAGAGTTGTTTGCTTGAAGCACTGTTAACTTTCTGGAGAGTATTTGTCTGAGATGAGAAAGGCTGTGAATGACATTGTTGCAACTGTTTTAAATTAAAAAGAAATATTCTCACATCTGGTGACTGTGTGGATTCTTGCTTCTTTATTCCTGTCTGAACTGAAGAGTAACAGACAAAATGTGTTTTGATGCTGCCTCTCTCCTTGTGGTCACATTTGGTGTTTTACTTAAAACCTGTGCATAGGGAACAGAGAGGTTTGTGAGATCTTGATTTCTTGTGACTCCTGGCATTTCTGTGAATTTAAAGATTAAAAAAGGTAAAATCCCCAAGCCCTGAGTGGATATACAACATGGCAAAAAATAGAAAACAGGTTTTAAGTTATATTGGGGGATTTTTTTGTTTTTAACTTTTAGGCCTGTTGATATTCTTTGACTTGGCAATGTTTGTGTGGAACAGTGCTGTCATTTTACCTGAAATTTTTGCTTCATCATGGTCTGCAGTTTCTCATACTCAGGAATCTCTTCTGCTGCTCAGTAAAGGAGAAGTCTCTTTTCCTCACGTGTAAGGATTTTACATGGAAATGTGACTTTTGGGACTCAGGTAGATGCAATAGGCTGAAAAAGAAAACTGAGGGGTGACAACTTTTTATAGGATCACGGGACCAGCAGAAGGAGGAGAAGTAAGAGGTAAATTTGCTGGGCTCACTGACACTTCTTGACATAGAGGTATGTCAACATGTGACATGTTGAGTGGTAAGAAATGGTTCAGCTTCTGAATTCTAAACCTAATGATCTGTTTTGGTGTCTCTTCTATCACAGATGTCCTTTGTGACTGTGGCAACTCAAGCCATGCTGTTCACACCACTTGTGACAACTGGAAGAGGTGGGAGAGTGGCTCCCTGACCAAGCTTAAGATCTCTGTTCAGAATTTCCAGGAATTTCCTGTGTAGGATTTGTGCCTGATAGCTTTTGCAGACTGTTGGTGGGAGGCAGGATTGGATAAGTGACAAGTTACCACCCTCTGCTCCCCCTCACCGAAGTGGGGAGCAGCACCTTTGTGTCCCTCAGGTGTTCTACAACCTTAACCCAAATAAGGGCAGCGCTAACAGCCCTGGTGGGACAAATGCTATAAAATTATTGAAAACAGTTACTGTGTGTGACTGGCAGCTGTTTGGAGTGGGTGATTATGTTTTCAGATCTCTTTACCAGTGATTTTTGAGCAGCATTCTGTGTGGATTTGGTACTGATGCTTTTCTCCTACTGTGTTCCTGTGTCAGTGCTGTGTTCCTGATCCGAGTTCCCTATGGAGCACATAACCAAAGGAATTTTCTGCTGCTGCTTTTTCAGTGCATTTGAGCAAAAAGAACTAAACTAGCCTTAACATCTCCCAGCAAAACACACCAGTGTCAAGAGCCCACACTTAATTTCTTCCTAACCGAAGGGTTAGTGTGGTTTTTGTGTCTGTTCCCTTTTGTTTCTTGCTGGAAGGTTCTGGTTAAAGCCATAGGTTTTAGCCAGTTGTTTTTTCTGACAGAGCTTTCCTTCTGCAGGCTGTGTCTTCTGTTTGTTTTTCTGGAGCAGCCCACATGTCCATGGAGAGAGTCCTGCTTTTTCCAGAGCCCTGTGCTGTCACTGCCACAGCCCCTTGTTGGCTGTCAGCTTTTCTGTCCACAGCAGCTCACAGGAATTTTTATCCCTCATGTCTGTGCTTATGTTGGTGTCTCACAGCAAAAACACAGAGTAGGAATGACATCATCCTTGTCAGCAGTTTCACCTCATCCTATGAAAGGCAGAACTGAAAAATGCTGAGAGCCAGTTCTTGTGGTAGTGTGTGGGAAATTGCTTGAGTAGTGATTTCAGTCACTGCATGTTGGCTTTGCTTTTCATAAAGGTTGGTTTGTGATATTGTTACCTCTGTTTTAATTTTTGCATGGTCTTCAGGGAAAATTATTACCTACTTTTTTCCCAGTTCCTCATATGGGCTGTATGTGCAGAACCCTTTGGGGCAGGCCTCAACTGGTATAAATTCCAGTTGTAAGTATAATTGATCAACATGTCGAAATAAAAATCAATTCTAAAAATAACTCTGCCTCAGAGAAACAATGAATTTAGGAAAAAATGAGAACAAAAGCATCCTCTGGCCTTAATTTTTAAGCAGAGAAACATATTCACTTGGTAAACAATAGGATAGAAGACCTCACTGAAAAAATCCTTTCAGTTGGAGACTTAGATCCTTCCTTTCAGTTTAAGTAATTGAAGTCAAGACCCTTTTCAAGTTGAAAAGAGATTTTGAAATATTTGAAGCCACAGACAAAGTTTATTTTTAAAACATATTTAAAAATTGCACAGTTATAAATACAGATAAATAAATACAATTTAATATGTGGAAAAGAACCCAAGGAAGGCATGCTTCCATTACAGTACAAAAATACTACATTAAGTGTGGTGCTCTGCAGATTGTCATCTATGACCTTAATAAATTTAACACATCCAGTATGCACATCATTCTTTTTTGAGGAAATAGATTATTTTAAACAGCAGTGCAGGGAAACACCAAATTAAAGCATCAGTAAACTATAGGTCTGTGTTTAATATTACACACAGCTGATAATGCACTAAGCATACAGAGGCAGAGTCACCTGGAGTAAGAAACTGACCTTTTACCCCGTATGTTCTTACATTCAGATTCTGAATCTGGGTCAGTATGAGCCTTTGTAAGGGAATGTAAACATTCAGGTGTCGGGCTGGGCTTCCACCTTGCCAAGCCCTGCCCCTGCACTTCCCCACGGACACCAGGAGTTCAGGGAGCACTGGAAGGGTGTGCAGCAGCAGGGCTCTTCACATGGCCCAGGTGAAAGGATCTGACAACCCTGTAATCACTTCTTTCCTCTATGTTGGCTTAAAAATAAAGCCAAAAGAACTGATGCAAGATTGCAAAGGTTTTCAAACAGTTTACAGCATATAGAAGAAGCCACACAGAATGCCTCTCAAAACTATATAGTTCTATTTTACTCTAGATATGTTATACTCTGATATATAAAATATATTTATAAATTTTTTTATTTTTTCTAAATTTACAATAGCTTACTGATATTAAAAAGGCTGTTTAAATTAAAGGTTTAGCCAATGTCAATGGCATTCTGTAAATGTAGAAGGGGAAAAGAGATCAAAGCACATCAAATCTCGACCATGCAAGCTTGCTCAATGGGCTGTCACATATTGCAAGCATTTGTAAAGTTACAGCATATTTTAGGAAAATTTAGATTCCTTCTGTCTCTTTACTTTGCCTAATACCTGTTACTTTGTGGGCTGAGGCTCTGAAACTTCCCATGGATTCTCTGACATGCCTGGTTTTCATTTTGCCTATGTTTGTTCAAAGTGTCAGTGATCTCTTCATGCATGGCACTCCTCTGATTTATTTCACCAGTCCAAAAATCAGTAGAACCATAATGAAGGAATCTGATTCTAGCCTAGGTAAGGTTTGAATAGTAGATAATACTGTATTGCATATCCACCGTTTTTTTTTTTTCACAACGTGCAGTGCATTTGGTCTTATCATTTTTGTGAATACTTGGTATATTATTAATATTTATTACATAAATTCACTGTACAGACTGCTAAGCTGACAACACTGGTGACCAGAAATCACATTTTTTCAACTGTGCAGGTAATTCATGCGAAAATAACAACTATGTCTTGTTTTGCAGATGCATGTTTGGGCAAAAGAGATCTACAACCAATTTATGCTTTGCTCCATTTCTCACTGGGTCCAACAGACAATGATTTAGGCCTCGGGCTTTGGCTGTGCCAGTAAGGACAGCAGTTGTTATTTCTGCCATGGAGTCCTGTGCTCTGGGATACAGCTCTGGCTGTTCTGTGATTGAAAGTAGAGATGAAAATGTGAAAATCCAAACAACCCAGCTTCACTGTGAAAGCTGTGCAGATTTAGCTTTTAATTTCTTGAGAGGGTCCTAAAACATGTCTGCAAAAGCTGTTATACAGATGTCTGTTATTAATCAAGCACTTGGAGCAAACATGAAACCCACAGCACAAGATGAATTCTAAGGATGGGATTTTAAAAGGGCTCTGCATTTGGTCTAGCCTGTTCCAGATAATATGAACAACTCAGATTTGAGTCTGGCAGATGCAAAGGAGTAGTAAAATGTTCCACAGATGATACGGATCAATAGTTTAAGAATACCCTACATGTGAGCCTTTTGCATGCATTCTCTAAACACATGCTCAGGTAGCACTGCTGCATGCTCAGGGTTAATATTGCATGGTGCTTACTGGTTAATGTAGTTGCATGCAATTTTGTCATATGAGGTTTTGTGTCAATTGAACCATCCCATCAATATTTTTACAAGTGCTGTGATTTATCAGATCATAAGAAAATGCCACTAAATACAGATACGTTTATGTGCATGCCTAAAAGTCATATCAGTTCTTCAAGCTGACATAAACCAGTCTGTGGCCACAAGGCTCCTGTGGTCATTCCAGTTTAAAGAGGTCAGCCAGAAATGAGCCTTTTGCCTTCATGGCAAAGCCTCACTCCCTAAACAATCCCTGTGATTCCAGTGCCTGTTCAGCACGTGCAGTGATACCAGAGCCTCTCCTGGTAATACCTGCATGTGAACTGATCATGCAAAGTGCTGAGCACTCTTGTGCAGACTCCAGGATTATAGGGTTCAGCAGCTTGATGGATCAGGCTTCTAGGTCATAACTATTCCTAAAGCTTTGCAGAGGACAAGGACAGTTCCAAGCTGCGGTGAGGAAAGCTTTTTATTAATTGCATGAATTATAAAATAATAAAAAAAAACACTCAAAAACTTGGAATCAGTTACCTGGCAGTGATAAATCACCTCTAGAAAAAGAGAGGAGTAACAAGAAAGGGAAACAGAGGTGGGAATGGTGATACACCATTGCAGCACTCTAATTGGGCCTCACCTTAATAGACGCTCTACAGCATTCTGGAACTTCTGAGTCTGTCCTCTGCTGAAATCAGGAGTCTGTATGTGAAACTGCTTCCCTGGACCTGAGCAGCCTTGTGTTTGTGTTACCTTCCTACCCAGGGGAGACGTGACCTCGCCCTGCAGCGTGAGACAGTGATACTCCCCTGCTCCCAGGTAGTGCAAGGAATGCTGCATCCCATCTTCCTTGCACATCTGGGCAAGTCAGGGATGGCAGGAGTCTTTGATTTGGTTGAACTCCCAGGGAGTGCTGAGAACAGGACCTAGATTTGCAGTCTCTCACTCTCAGGCTCAATCTGCTTCTGTTCAGCACCTGCCTTATTTATCCCACCTCATGCTTGGTTAGAAGCACAAGTAGATGAATTTTCTGTTCAGGTTGTTAATATGCTGCAGCCTCCTCACATGTTTCCTCTTGCTGTTTCAGGCAAATATACAAACTTGTCCTGAATATTTAAGGAACACCAAGAGGAGGTCAGCTCAAAGCTGTATCTAATCCCATCTGCTGCACTGACAGTGCTTGGGAGAGGGGGCTAAAGGAGGATGATAAAGCCCAGGATCCTAAGGAAGTGCCCAGAACTCCCAAGAATTGCTGGCCCTGACCTGTTAGAGTGAGGTGAGCTCAGTGTCCAGCCACTCCCCCACACTCACCAGTCCAGAGCTGTATGAGATGTGCCACTGTCCCCTGTCACCTGCCCTGCTTTAGCCTTTCCCTGTGCCTCGATCAGTGGAACGTGGCTGACTGGCCATGGGCTACCTACAGGAGAGAGCAGCTGGGATAATCTCCAAGGCTGTGCACCTCTTTGGACAGGCTGTGGAGCCCATGTGCTGTACAGCAGAGCTGAGATGGGCCGGAGGCTGAGCCTCCCCTGGGGAAGCAGAGCTCAGCCCTGGTGAGCTGTCTCAAGGTTACACACACAGCTCCTGCCAGTCCCATGGGTGTGGACATAAATCAGCAGATAAATGTAGTTTAGAGCAGTGCATCCCAAATGAAATCTACTTACTTAGTCTGTTCTTTTTGGAGAGGTTTGGACTTTTCCTAAGGTTTTCCTTATGATTTCTGTGTTACTCATCCACAGGCTGGAGGAGATGTTTAGTGAACTTGATGAGAATCAAAAACCCCTTGTCATTCCGACTCTGAGAAGTACTGAAGTAATTTTTTTTTGTAGTTGTTAATTTCAAAGATAAAAAGTTCCTGAACAGCTAATTCCTCTAGGTAAGCACTGGTTATCCTGCACCACAGCACAAAGGATATTCTAGAAGAACTTGTGTGATGGCAGGGCATCAAGCAAAATCTAAGCACATATGCCTTTGCTTTACAGCCTCTTCTCAAAGCTGCCTCCCTTCTCTCTTATCACTTCCCAGATTCAATTGCACTGCACCTTCTGCTCTGCCTTATCAATAAAGAGCTGTCATCACACATCCCTGTCAAAGCAAAAGAGCAAACTGTTGTCAGCAGATATGCATACAGCAGCCCACTTAGCTAAAGTGACATTCCCAGGCAATCCCATCCTTAGAGAAAGCTGCAGGAATCAGTTATGAAACACCTGATAGATAAACAGGAATATATGTGTAAACAATGAATTAATGAAGCACTCTTCAAAAATTTTAGTAGCTGTTTTGGCATCTGTATTCATTGGGAGAGAGTGAGGGGTAAGTCTTTTATTTTTCTAATGACAATTATTTTTATTTAACAACCTATATATGATGATTAGATTCAGTGATTACGTTATCTTACATGGAATTTTCCTTTAAGTGGTGGCTCAAAATAACAGACAGCTGCAAGAAATTTTAGGTTTGTACTGGAGGAACTGTCCAACTCCCACAGAGCATCTTTCTCTGTGATCTATGCAGTTGGATTTCTTTTTTTATCCCTCTGAGCTGGATTTTTCTTCTAATGTTGTTTATAGGAAATGTGCTATTTGTCCCACTTTAACATATTCCAGTAGCTGCTCTGCACATTGAATTCCTGACCACAGATCAACACATCTAATTAACACTTCTTATCTTTCACTATTCAGGAAAAAGATTTAAAATATCAACAACTGAAAATCACCTCCTAAAAATTTCTCTTCCTTCTTTGATTGATGCATTCACGCTGAGCTGTGTTTGATTGTAGCTGAATCAATCCATTCATCAGGGATTGGTTCTGCCCCAAACCTGCTCCCCATTCATCCAGCCAGGGAAAATGAAGATAGTGTGTTTATATACGTATTTGTAAGCAGCCACACATACTGCTGTTATCTGAGGATTTTCTCTGGTATCATGGAGGTTGTGGAGACTTTTGCTGCTGTTTGCCATAAAAGCAGGATCAAGCCTTGGTCTCAATCCTACAAGCATTATATAGACCAGTTTCTTTAGGGAAAGTTTTCCCTTGAGTATGGTCTGCAGGCAGTAACTCCTATGAATATTTTCCTTCATTTGCAATGAAGAACTGTGGCTTGTTATGTTCTGAAATGACATCATTTGCATACAACATGTATGTGCATGCACATGCATGGGTAGGTATAGTACTTGATGGATGCATATAATAATCTTTCTAGTTGATAATGCAGTTTATACTGTATTTGCATTTTTAAACATAAGAATATTGAAAACCCTCTTATTACATTTCAGGAAATTACATTTGGTCCTCTCTGCCAACAAGGCCATCCTGTACATTCCATTGTTGGTGACTAAAAGTATAGCAGTATTTTACAAAAAGAAAGATTAAAGTGCATAAGTACACAGAAAGTGCAGACCCTGCCACGAGCTCCTTCAGACTGTCCCAGAACAAGGACAGCTGGTTTGAACAGTAACAATTCCAGTGCAAATTGCCTCTTCAGCTGGCAATACTTGGCTTCCCCAAATGTACCTGGCCTCATCCCTTTGCCCTCTGTGGACTGTGTTCCTCTTGACATTGCACATGGCTTATGAGCCTGCACAACTGGGCCCAAATTAATCCAGGTACATTTGGAAGTAAAAAAAATTGATTGCCAGCTAATAAATATACTCAAAACAAAACACATCCTTTTTATATGCATCTATTTTCAGAGCTGTGTTAAAAATGGACCTTGAGAAGATTTTTCATCAAAGAAACCAAAGGATAAGGAATCCCCACTGTGGGGCAAAATGGTGTCAGCATAGTGCAATGAGCTACTAAGCAGGTTCCTTGGATGCACTGCTTGCCATTCTAATGTGCAATAACTTGCAACAACCATTATTTAGGTCTCTTCTTAAGATATTTTTCTTTTTACAGCTGTATGTATATAGAGAGATATAGCTTGCATGGGATGAAAATTCTTCAGAAATTGCTTTTTCATTTAGTTCAGGACTTTGTCTGATTAGCCACAGCTCATTTCAACCCTTTGAGTTTGAATTTATTCACACTATTTTTGTGCTTTTGAACTTTTCCTTTATGAATAATGTCTGAAGGAATTCCCCTATTGATCTACAGTCATGATATTTTGGAAAATGTGGTCATTTGGGGATGAGTAATAAAAAAGTTCTCTGTTTCCTATTACACTTTAATCAAAATTTGAATCCTTTTTATTACGGCTCTAGATTAAAAGCTCTTAAGAGAATGTCTAGATCACCCACGTTGGCAGCTTGAAATAGTTCTGGCTGGTCCATCATAGACAGAGCAATCCGAAGTGCTGCCCAAATATTGCCTGATAGAGCAGGGTGGGGAACCTGCTGTTGATTTCTGCTTTTTCTTTGCAAACTGAGAGCAGTGAGGAAATTGCTGACAGCCTCTCTGTAGGGAAGAAGGAAAAAAAAAAAGAAACAAGCAATATAATTTGCTGAACAGCTACAGGCAAACTTTCTAAAGTTCCACGCCAGGCTTAAATAGATTATTTTACAGTTTAGTTCATCAGTCCCTTTGTGTTATTCTTGCCAGATTTTCATCAAGCAAGAGGGTGTGGCTTAGGGCAACACAAAACTCAGTCTACCCAAACATTTGGGGGTACTGTCTTCCTTGCAGCAAAGCTCCCCTTTATCTTCCCTGACAGCTGGGACCCTGGAATATCACCTTCATTCCTGAAGGATGTTTCTGATGGCATGAACTACTTTAAGCAGTTTAACTCAAGTCTTTTTAAAGACAGGCTCTTACATTTTCTTTTACAAAAGCTCTTAAAAGCAGGACTATTTTAAGTGCAAGAACAATCCCACTGATCATAAGAGTACTTGCACTTAAAGCTACAAAAATGCTTTTCAGTCCTTTGTGAGCACAAACTTATGAGCACATTTCACAGCAGCTGAGATTATGTAGCTATATTCTGATTATTTTTTTCTTAGATACCTCCAGCTTGAAAATGAATCTCCACTTGGCATTGTGATGCCTGACTTTTTGTTTACACATTTTTCATACCCACCTGTATGCCCCTAGGTTGATGCAGCTTATCCCCAAGTTGTATCTGGACCTGATGAAGCCAGGTTGTATTTCCAAAGCTCGTGTGTAAGCCTCCACAGCTTCTTCACTGCGATCCCCGTTGGCCAAGGTTGCCCCAAGGCGGTTCCATAATGTATAGTCCTGGTAAGAAAAGGAGTTTTCTGCTGTAGGTGTCAAAAACCAGACATAATATCTCATCTTTGCTTGCAATGGAAGGAGAACCGCTGAAAATAATAGTATTGTATCTTAATTGACAAGGAATGTGAGGTTCTGACTCGTGACCAAAGGCAACTTTATATAACTAATACCATTAATCAGCACACAGGTAGGAATTGGACATGCAAAGATCTGCTTCTAAACAGGGCTGTCTTGTAATTAAAGCTTCTATTTCGGGACTTAAAATTTTAATGGCAGAAGTGGCATGTCATTAATAATAGTCTGATCCAGATAGGGAAAAGGAATTGGCCTGTAAAGCTAAATTTTTAAAAACGTAAAAGTATAAAATGTACCTCTGGTCGAACAGTTAAAGCAGCACTAAATGCATCTATTGCTCTGTTAAATTCTCCATTCAGGTGAAAAAGAACCCCAAGTCCTGTCTGCAGGTCAGGGTCTATCATATCACCATTCTGGTGAGCAGCCTCCAGGTACAAATCCTTTACTTCTTCAAGTAATGAGCTAGACGAGGGAGAAAAATAACTTAAGGATCCATCATACAGTTATTTACAAATATTTCAATGTTGATTGCATAGCCTGAAATTAAAGTCCTTGCAGTAGATTTATAAGAAGTGTTATACTCCTCAATTTTGCAAATGAGCTTCTTCATCGTGGCAAAGGTTTACTTCAGGGGGCTGTTGTAAACTCACATCTGAAATAAAAAAATTAATCTATGAAATGAGATTGAAGTACAGCCATGAACCCAAGTGGAATGACTTGAAGCTTTATTAAAACTATTCAAATTAGATGAGTTTCTCGGACACAAAACTGTTCTTTACTGGCAAAAATAGTGGTATTTTTAAGAGGAATAGGTAAGGGACCTGCCAAAACTCTTGAAGAAAGATGCCAAAACATAAGACTTCTGCGCCCACTGTAGCTTCTTAAAACCTTTGCACTAACATCACCAGATGTCAGTGGGATGAAGCCAAAGTAGAATAACACACTTAGCAATTAAGCAGAAGTTGCATATTTTATTTTTGCTCATACAAAATTATCTTGTCAACCCAGGACTTTTAAGTGATGAGGGTAAAACATAAGGCCTGTCTTCAAAATGACAAGCAGTGAGATAGCTTGAGTGGTTTGGTTCTCTAAATCATGTTTATGCCTTTAATGACTTTATTGTGCATCTCACAGTCCAGAGGTACTTGTTTATTTTCCACATGAAATCATGATGAAGGGCTGCCAAATAATGAATTTTATGTTATTTAAGATGGCTGAAGATAAATCAAATGGCTGTGTTGTCTCTTGGTTAGAACTAGAACAGCTTTTAAACAAGCAAGTGCCACCTCTCATTATTCTCAGTGGACTCATGTTGCACTGCAAAACAGCTCTGGATTCTACTGGGTTGGGATATGGGAAAACCACGGGAACAGCGAAAAGCAGGGAAAACACACACATGTGGAGCTGGATAAAGGCTTAGTATGGATGTGGAAGCAGCTGAAGGATGAGGGTGCAGGATGTGGGAATGCAAAGGCAGGAGACAGGGATGGAGGAAAATGATGGGAGTTGAGGAGAAGCATCCTTTTTAAGCTGTTTTTTTTTTTTAAGATAAAGCCTTCAGTCATTAAACCAAATGTTCTCTGTTGGTTTCCTTCTCCTGCTATTAGAGTCATGTTCTTCCATCATAGGGAACAGGCTGGACTTCTGCAGAACAAGGGGACATAGCAGGCACCATCAGTTCTAGGGATATCATTATTATTTCCACCATGAGGATTTCCACTGCATTTACCTCTCATCTGCTGCCTTAGACATCCTCCTGGTAAGTGCTGGGGACCCTTTTTTGCTTCTCACTATATACTTGTATTTTGGATTTTGCTTTATCCAGTTTCTCAGGGATTGATAGGCTTCTTGTTGATGGCCAGTGTTGGTATAACTCACAGCCAGGGCCATCAGAGCTTTCAGGTTGTTTGGCTGCAGTTCCAAGCACCTAGGCAGAAAACAAAAAATATACTGAGATATTTCTGCAGCCAAGCACAATGCTTGAATTTTGTCCAAAGTAATCCATGTGAAGAAAATCACAATCCTCACTGTTGCTCTTTTGAAAACTGGGGATGAGCAAGCTCCTACATTAGCCCCTTGGATTTCTATCCAGGTAAGCTAATAAGGGACTTATTTATATAAGTTTTTTTTAATCCTTAGGTGAAATAACTTCATGGTTATCAGTGCTGATGCAATTTAATATTGCTTCAAATGGAAACATAAAAATCCATTACAGAAAGATAATAATGCTGACATCTTGGAGCTCACATTTTATGTACAAGAATTCTGTGATCTTCCCATCTCCATCAACCTAAAAATGCTGGCAGTTTAGCATTCAGCATCTGAAGGGAGCTCACTCCAATTAAGAAAATCTCTTCATTAAAGGACAGACTACAGCAAATATGCCAAGTGGCTGGGATGTAAAAAAGGCACTTCATTTGCATCATGCCTAACTCATATTTATTAGGCCATGTAACTTTTTCTTTTGTGCATGTACTTAAATTGTACTAAATGTACTCCATGAAATATTGCACTTATTTAATAAAACAGAAATATTAATCACTAGTCATCCCTCTGAAGTCACTGGGAGTTTCTATATCTGTGTCAATGCTCTAGTCTTCACAGTCCAAGATAGGAATGACATTAAATATCCCCAGGTCTCCATTGCCCAACACTCAACAGACCCCAGATTTTGTTCTGATCTCCCTCTACCTTTGGAGGGCCACAATGGCTGCCTGCTCATTTTCATTTTCTGCCTGTGTTATACCCAGGAACTGCCAGGCCTGCAAAAAGAATAATCATTTAGTTTGTTAAATATATCCAACTGCAGAGTTACAACCAACATCACTGTTGAGCACAGGAGGGAGGAAAAGCAGCAGATATATCCAGCACTAACTGCAGATTTCTCTACAGTGTGCACACCAACAGTCCCAATCAATGCACTTCTGAATATCTTTGGGTCTAGTAAACATTTATAGTCAATGAATGCATGGGTATTCTGTCAGTGTATAATCACACGCTGATTTCTTACATTTGAGTTACTGTACAATTTTAAATTTTGCTACAATTTAATGGAAAATAGAGAAGAAGAATTATTTAGTTGTGTATTATATTTGTTAAGGGGGTTCTAGGGAGCTTGGGATTCTCTGCTTTTTTGAAGTATGCTGTTTTGGCTTAATGTAGCAGTAGAGTCAAAGAGTCCTAGATACAGTATAAATATTTTTAACATTTCACATAAAACAGACTTTAAATATAAACTAGTTGAAAACAGCAACATTGAAGAAATTTATATAACTTTTAAAATTTTTTCAACAGTCTTGTTAAATCAAAAATATTCATCTTTTTGATAGCAGTGTTTACAAGATAGTTTGAAAGCATCGTGATATGAAGGGGCTGTTTGAAATATTTCAAACAAAAAAACCCAGATTCTCATCCTATGAAGAAATCATTATTATTTCCTTAAAGGCACACACTAATTAATAATCCTTAGAATCCAATGTGTCAATCAGTCATGACTGGCAAAGGTTTGAGCCCAGAAATCATTCCATCATTCCATGCTGAAGGAAGCTCCCTTTTCCTTTGCCAGGAAAAGGCACAGCAGTGAATACCTCAGCATCGTTGGGCTCTTGGAGAATTGCAGCTTCCAGGTATAAGATTGTAACAGGCAGGTCACCTTCTTTCATTTTCTTCAGTCCTTCCTCAAAAGCACCAGGCCAGTCTTTGAAGGGATTGTCAGTGTGGAAATAATAACCCTGGAGAAGAGAGATAATGGACCCGTGATGAATGACAACTTGCAGGGAATAACAAGTCTAAAAAAATGCAATGACTCACTGTTTTCCAATTGGGTGTAAACAACCTTTGTTCTGTGGAAATGGCACAAGCTCCCCCATGGAATTTCAATGACAAGAAGTGTAAAAAGTCACATCACCCGGCATTTATGTTTCTGCTCTCTTTATTTTTACTTTAGCTCTGAAGTTATATTTACAGCTACTTATGCTGGGCTCTCCATCAAATACAATGTCAACAACTCGAAGTGCCTGAGTAGGAGCAGAACTGAACTTCTGGGCCCAGACCATCCAAGGTGATGGTAAAGAACACACACCAAGCAGCTGAACTCCCTGCAGTGCTCATAACATCCTGGCTGCTCAGTTAAAATCCTGAAATCTTCAATTAACCTTCTTATGCACTGCTGCAAGCACCTGAGCTTATTTTAGTATTCCTTTAAGTTTTGCCTTTTTCTCTTGTCACTGCAGTGCAAAGGGTAATATCAGCTACGTAATAGAAATCAAATTAAAATGTGGAGTGGAAGGAATGAAGAAAAGAGATGGAATGTCCATAATTTCTATGTTCAACAGTGTTTGAATGTGCTGGCCCAGGTATTTTTATTTGGTGCTTGTCCTTAAGTGCCTGTCTTCAAAAATGCCCATAAATCCAGCAGTTGCTTTGTGATCCTTGCAGCTGAATTTAGGCTGTATGCAAGTCTAAACATATTCTCATTGTGGAAAGGTTCTTGCAAATCTGCCCCACCCAGAGACAATTGAAGAGGATGAGCTCTTTGGGGTAAAATTAGCTTCCAGGTCCAAAGAGTTCCCTTGGGTTCCCTGGAAGAGCTGAAGCTCATCTCAAATTTGCACAGGGGGGATGTACTGCAGTAAAAAACTTGGTGTTACCTTCTCAATGGTTGAGATGGTAACTTGCCCTGGTGCTTCCTGGTTCTCTGAAATCCAGTTTCTGCGAGCCATTTCTTCCCATTCTGCTTGCATTTTATCCCAAAACTCTGTGTCAGACTAGGAGAAAAGGAGGAAATGAGAAAATGAACAACAGAACTTTAAAATAAAGGTTTGTTGCTATTTTTAAAACTTTTGATTTTCTTTCTACCAGTGTTCTGAGTGTCAATTCTGCTGAGCAGTATTAGTTCTATGAATAATCACATAGACTGAAATTCTACAGCTCCTGTTTGGAGTTCCATATAATTAAATTTCATCTCTTATATTGGAATGCATTCTGTCAACAGAAAACTATCTCAGAGGCAGCATATGTCCTGTTTGAAGCAGGATTTGCAGCAGCTTACACTGCATCTTATTGATGCTAACAGCAAATTCTTACAGAAAATTTGAAGGCAATTAATGCTGCAAGTCCCTGGACAAAGAAAATAAAGAAAAAAAAAAGAAAAATCAACTAAGTGTATATGCAAAAGAATAACAATAGATAAAACAGTTTGAAAGAGAACAAGCATTGCTTACTTGGGTACATTCAGCATAATTTTCAGCTATGAGAAAGAGGAATGCCAAAGCTTAGGCAGAGGGTGTTTGCATAAGGGATGTAATACAAATTGGGCTTTTTGACATAGTGGAGAAATCTTAATACTGCATTGTATATTCTGCTGGTGAGAGGAATCTACAAGAGATTATAAATTCATACAGTAAGATTAATATTCAGCTCAAAGACGAGGGAAAAATGCACATACAAGGGAAAGAGAAATTATGAAAAACAGATGAGATCTAGGACCATGAATGAGATTAGCAATGACCAGAAGGAGGGAACAACTGTGGCTACTAGAAAATGATGCCAAGAAATAGAAACAGAATTAGAGAAGGGGAGAATCCAAATTAGGGTGCTACTTTCTCAGCCTCCACACACTAGTCATGGGACTCCAAAAAGGAGATCAATAGCAGAATATTTGCAGCGCACTAAAACCTTTCCAAAATTCTCCAGTTCCTATAAGGACATGGCCAGTGTTTCAGTGAATTGACAGCACTGGGGGCACAGTTTCTCAGCTTATTCACATCAAAGACAGCAGCACTAATAAATCTATTGAGATTTGGACAGAACCATTTGAGAGCGAGGTGCTAATCAAAATTAGTTGAAGGTTTTATGAACTGGTCTGGATAGTTTTGTGTGAATCTTTGTTACAAGGCTGACAACTTTGGTACAGCTGCACAGCCAGGCATGATGGGAAAAACAGAGCTTAGACTGTGATTGTATGGCTTCACAACTCTCCTTAGATGCTGGGGAAAAGGAAAGCACTCTGTCTTCCATTCAGGAAGAAATTCAGGATTGCCCAAATTCAGTCTTCAATAGAGGATTGTCTGAATCATGCAATTATTGGATCTGTGAAGGAATCTGCTATGCTCCTCTATGGAAAAGGAAATAAATTGGGAATCATTCACTCTTGGAGAGGAGGTTTGACTCCAGGTAAGAGAAGTGAACTGCCCCTGACCACTCTGTTACACCGCTTCAGAATTCGCTCTCATTCCGGACTTGATGAAAATACATTCATATAAAGAGTTGTGAGATTGTACTGAAATGTCCATTTAGGATTTGAAAAGGCTGGGATAATGAATCAGATCACTCCCCCTTAAATCTTATCAACCAAGACCAGAGGCAATTGAATCCCTAAAGAGATTCTGTTCATCAGATTTCTCCATCAACTGCTTCTCATTCAGCACAAATCTGCAATGCCCTGAAATAAAAATTATGCGACGATGTTTTAAATAGCAGTAATTTTGAGATTCAGCATGAGGTAAAAAAATGGAAACTTCCCTTTCCTTCAGATTAAAATTAATAAAAGTACTGACAACTAATTATTAATGGCCTTATTTAGCCAGATTAATTTATAGAAATAATTATATATATATGTGTATGATATTTATCTTAGAATTTTTGCTTGCATTTTCCTCACAAAAATTCCTTATGAATCAATGGTATGGAAACATCAAATCACACTTCTGCAGATAGTAAGCAAACATATTTAGGTCATATTCAGGATATAGGTCTTAAATTCAAATTCTGGTGTTTAATTATACATTTCTAACTCTCACAGAAGTTCTCTGTGTTTACACTCCATGTAAAAAGCCATTGACTTACTGTGCACTCAAGTAGCCACCCTGATTTCCATCTACAAAAAGTCAAAGGAGGAGGGAAAATGCAATGAGGAGAAGACCAGCTTTGCTTCAACCTCTCTCAGCTTGTCCTACACTGCTTGGACACAGGACCAGCAGTCATTTTGCAATGATAAGGAAAGATTGGAAAGATTTTCTGGTTTGGGCCAGGCTACAGAATTCTGAGGATATTCAGCATGAGGGGTTCTGAAACTGCTACAGCAAAGCTGCCCTGAGCACCCGGACCAGGCACTGACCCAATGCCTGGTGCCAATGTCAACAGCAGAGCTGCTCAATGTCCTTGAGGAAGAAAATTGTAAATATCACACACATTTAAATATTGTAAATATTACAGTCTTTGCTGAAGGCCTATATCTATTTCAGCTGCCATTACCAGCAATTTTTTCATTGACTTCAGTGACAGAAGAGTTAAATTAATATTGAGCCTTTCTGAAACCTGGCTTTGGATCAAGGCTCCTAGATCTAATTTTAGCTCTATTTGCTACACCACCAGTGCCAATTAACCTCATTTCAATGTTTTTGCCACCTTAAGGCTGGTGAAATACTTTGCACCAACCAAAAGTTTTCAGACCAGTTGAACACATTTAACACATTTTCTGATCATCTGCAGTTAAGAGGAATGACAACCAGAAAAATGTTCATACCATCTGACTGCTTCCAAGCAGAAAATTCTGCATTTTGTCAAAGAGGCTATTTTTACTCTTAGTATTTAAATATATGCTGAAGAAGTTAAATAAATGGGAGGCAAAATATTTCCAGGCTCTTTATTTCCCATGATCCAATGAAAGGGGCAGGGGGATGTATTTATAAATTTACCTATTTTCACAACTTTTAGAATTTTGCCTGTCCTGTACTGCCAAAAATTATTTTGCAATATTCCTAATTGACCAATGCATAAGTAAGGTTCAGTCCTTATTGTCTGAATTAATGCATTATCATACTCTTTGTGGTGAAAGACACAGTAAGTTTAATTTGTGTGCTTAACTAGGTAAGATTTCCTTAGCTGATATCTTTTTGAAACAAAATCTGCAAATTTTACTAAGGTTTAGACATAGAAAATGAAGGCAAAGGTTTCCACTGTGTTTTGAGAGTATCAAATAAAATACATTTGAATGACTCAAGTTCCTAGTTCCTAATTTAAAATATGGTTTGGCCAGTTTTAGGCCCATCCAAAGAAATGTCTAAATAGTGAGACAGGAATATTGTAGGTACAGAAGGGATTCCAGTCAGTACTCATGGGAACCACAAAGTGATGGTCCTGGAATATGTTTTCCTGGGCTAGAATAAATTAATCCCATCTTTTTCCTCCTATAGTCACATAATTTAGCTGTAATGTGCTCTGATGCTTCAAAGCAGTACATTATATAGCAGATGGTTCATGTGACACTGTGTTGTAAATAAAATGCTGCTGGGAAGGACAGCTCAAAATTTCTTATGCATAAGCTCACAAAACAGTGTGGCATCTGCAGTCTAATCAGAGAAATGTGGAATAAGAAAATAACAAAACAGCTTTTTTTTCCCCATCTCTGAGTTGGAAGTTTTTGCACCTTCTTGCTTTTATTTTTATTTGTTCTAACTCATCACCAGTAGGATGGTGGTTGATAAAATAATTGTTTTAATGGAATATAAGTACAGGATAGAGCTGATTCCCCATCCTGTCATTTTTTTAAAATTCAGAAGTATCAATATTTGGTGAGACAAAGCTAATTATTAGCAAGATTGTGCTAAATGTTGGCTCTTATGGCACTTGGAAATTACTGAGACAAAAATCAAATCCAATTTTGAGAATAACATAAAAGGTAGCGAGGTCTGCAAGCACCCACACACTGCAAGGGAATCTGGACCCTCTCTACTAAAAAAGCTATTTTATTCAACACTTTATTCTTAAGATTCCCCAATGGCATAGACATCTTTAAATCTTCTTAAGAAAGAATTACCTCTCAAATCTTCATTAATCTCAAAGTTTAACATCTTAAAACCATTCCCAAAGCTCTGAAGTGACTACTGGGTGGAGGATAAAGTTTGGTGTCTTCATTTACTGAATTGTTAATTAATTCCTTTAGAATTAGGCCACAAAGAACCTGAGATTTACTTCCTTTTCTTGATCAGTTTTCTGGCTAATCTTTCCACTTGGAGCTTTCCCAATCGAAGAATGCTACAGAAACATCCAAAGCCTGAAAAATGAATTTTTGACCTGTATCTATTCTCTGCTTAAGCAAGCACTAATCTTTCTGAGATGGGCTCCAATTTATTTCAATCACTCCAGCTTTCTTACCACTTCATTTTAACTAGGATGAAAATTCAGCTCTTTTCATATGCAAATGAAAATAACTGCTCTATAACGTCTTGAAGAATCCTTTCCTTTACATTTTAACTACCTGGCCCAAGGTTCTATTTTAAGCAGAAAGAATAACTTAAGGCTGCCAGCTACAGTTGGGGAAACATTTAATTTGATTCTTTTCAAAAGCCATTTTTAAGACTACTTTAAAGTATTTTAACAACCTGTCTCTGTTTCTTCAGAATGACCTCTTAGTCTGCAGGGTTGTTTTTTTTGGTGGTTTTTTTTTTTTGGTTTTTTTTTGTTTTTTTTTTTTTTTAACTATACATTCTCCTCCTTACTTTACTCTGCAAAGTAATTCAATGTCTTGTAATCTGTTGTTGGACTCAACTAATTTTTCTTCCTGCTGAGTGTCTGGAAACTCCCCATCACACAAGTTTCTGGCAATTGCAGGAGTACTGACATCATTTTCTTAACCACTAGCACCAAGATGTTCAGTACCAGATTCTCTGTGCTGCCTTCACAGGTCCCAGCACAGCACATCCCACCCTGAGGATCAGCGTGCAGGGCTAACAGGAACATCTAAAGCATTTCAAGCAGTGGCAATTTGAAAGCAAGTTCCCTCCTTGCCTGCCAGGGGCAAATGGGTATGATTTGTGACATCAAAAACCTCTCCTGTGCCTCACCAGCAGTTGTTTATGAAGAATTTATTTAATCTGGAAAGAAAAAATGCCTTCTGTGATTAGTTTATGAAAGAGCTGATTTACTGATTGTGTCCATTTCAGCCTTGTATGCTGAGACCAGATTTTTGGTGTGTGCAATAAAATCCCAAGATACCATGGTAGAAACCCTGCATCTTACCATAGCATATTGTGATTAAACCTACAAATCATCTTAATTACTTCAACATTCTCTTTACAGCTAGAAGCCAGTATCAGATTTAGGTACTGCTTTGTCTCTCATCAGCCAATATTAATTTAGAATAGTTCAATTGTCAACACTGGAATTAGAATGGTATAAAATTGAGTTAGAAGAGTATTAAAATACACGATTAAAATTTAAACTCAAACATCCCTAAAGTGTTCTAGATGGTTTGGAGACTAATGAGCCTGCAGTCCATGCTAAAAATAACCAGTTTTGAGGAACTGGTTTCACAGCTTCATCCTCTGCACTCTAAGAACTCATTTCACAGGCTGTTACATAATTCAGCCTGAAATTCTGTCCTTGCTGGAATGGAGCTGTCTTGGCTCTTTGCAGCAATGGGATTTTGAAGGGAAAAAGCCCTGAGAAGATAATGATGCTCCAGGTCAATGTTTATATCTAACTTTTTGTTGAGTTCTGCTAAAAAACCTGTATTCTGCTTTGTGTATAAGCAGGATCAGTTTGGTCTAGTGGTATAGGACAGCACTCAAGAAGTGTTTTAGATGTTGGAAATGTAGAAGTTAGTGGGAAAAAGCCCAGAAGTGCAACTATCCAAATACCTTTATCTTTTCAAATCCAATAGATTCACCAGGAAACAAGAATACTCCTGTGCCTAGCATTCTGCTATTAGTTGTAAAATGTGAAAATGGTGCATGGTTGCTGCTTATGTACAGCTTTACACCAGCTAATTGTGCTGTTCATCAATGATTCTGAGCTCTGGTTTCACAGTGGACACTTCCTTTGTGTCTGGGCTTCAAGAACTAATGGCACACAGCTGCTGGGGAGAAATGTTTCCCTCCCTTTACTTGTGGTTTGGAATTAGCTACATTCATGGGCTATTTACCCATTTGCTCTAGCAATAAAAAGTCCAGCTTAAAAACTTGGTTCTCTCTAATGTCTTTTTTATAGCTGAGGGATTTGGATTTCCTTTTTTTAAAAAGAGACAAAGTGCTATTTTAAATTAATAGCTCCATGAATTGCATCTTTTCTCTGCTTTAACTAATCCAATTCCAACTTTCTCCTCTGCTTGTGCTGCAAGATGAAAAAGAAATCTGTAGAACATCAGCTGAAAATTAAAACAGTAAATGAAATCATACCTCAACAGCTGCCTTTGCTCTTTCAAATTCCTCCTCCAAGGAGTGATTTCTGGAGAGAAGAGGCGTTCCCCAACGTTGCTCCTTACTTGACCGTGCCTAAAAAATAAAATAATAAATCAGAAAGGGATGATAGACCCTCTGTCACCCTTCTGAGTTATTTCCTTAATTGACTAGAGCCCCAAGTGGCCTTTTTCTTGGGGAAAACTACTTGTTTCCCTGCATGAATTCCTCTGAATTCTCTTACACTGTAGCAGAGACTGCTTCTTATAGGAAGGAGAGTAATTTATCTTTTCCAGATTTTTCTTTTCACTCAAGATGTGTGAAAGATAAAGAGACATCCAAGAAAAGGCAATGCAAGGGTTGGACTACAAAAGGAGAGAACTGACTATTTTGTATAAGACTTTTACCTTCCTTGATCCTTCTGCATTATGCCTGGGAACGAGTATGACCCAGGAAAAAAAAAACAATATTTTTCCCTGCACATTTTGAGGTTTTCTGACAGATTTTTTTGGGATTGCATTGGAGAGCCAGGTTTGACCCGGATTCCACTAGAATGGCAAATCCTTTTTACAATCAGCACCACTCTTATGTACCATACAATTGGAAGCACATAATAACTTTTTCCTTGTTCTTTTTCTAAAAACAATGTGTTTTGGTTTTTTTTGTTTTGTTTTTGGTTTTGTTTGTTTGTTTGTTTGTTTTTTTTTACAAAAAGCACTGTACTAAACCAAACCACATTTAAGGATGGCAGAAAAAGCACAAAGTGGCCTAATCTTGCTAAACAAAGCTCTGACTGCTAATCCGTTCCCTAGTGTTTGTCAAGAGGTTAAACTCATTAGCCACTTGTGTGCCTGTGCTTCCAATTGCATTAATTTTCCTGATTATATTTCTGATGACTGTACTTGTAATATTCAATTTCTGTGAACCACACTGTTAAAAGGCTAATTTTGATCACATCAGACTTATTGGGCTGTCTCTGCAAATGCTGGAATGGGCACTGCTGGGATGGAACATCTGACAGGTTTCTGAGCACTCATACATGTCAGGTGTAATGTATGGTCAAACACATTTCTCTGGTTGTACGCACACGGCTTTTTTCCTACAGAGGTGGCATTCATTTGTCAAATGAGCCCTAGGTTTTCTGGTTTGTTCCTGAGGCTTTGGTCTCCCAGTTAGAGAGTGATGAGTGAAATGCACGTTGAGTGGATGAAACACGTAAGGTAAGCAAACAACGACACAACACAGTTTCTGTGAGCAGCACGTGGTGGTGGGCACTGTGTGTGTTCTCCTGTGCTGGCCTCTGGACTTTGACAGGAGACTCAGAGTGTGAGGGAATGTCTACCCTGGGGATCTATTGCTTCTGCTTTCACATCTTCTGCCTCTAACCCATGTTTGGAAAATATTGTTTTCCTTTGGTGAGGCCAAGAAGAGATTCAGGTTGTCATTGGAAACAAACCAAAACCCAGTCCCATACATAAAGTAGTTATTTTACTGATTAATAAAATTTAGGGCAGAAGAGATAACTGGTTCAGATCCTTCATTTGTCCATGTATCACATGATGGCATTTGTCACTCAACACCCATGGAACCAAAATGACATTCTTCAGAGAATAAACTAAGGTTGTCTGGAATGAATGTCTTCGAGGAAGCTGCTTGGGTTTAATTTAACGTTACCAAGAGACCTTAATGTCATCACTTTCTTTGCAATTTGTTTAACTGTCCTTGTTTCTCTTATTAATTTTATTTTCAGTTTCCCTCTACTACTTCTTATTTTTTTCCCATGCTTTTTAATACTCCTTTTTCTGTAGAAAGATACTGATGATTTCAATCAGGCTTTAGTGATATAAAGTCATTTAATAACATAAAAGCATCGCAGTATTAAATATTCTCAATATGATACACTCAGTTTTTAACTTTTTGTGACACTTTTACTCTCCCTCTTAATTTTTTATAGCCATACAAACAAGCAAAGTGCACCCTTTATCCCAGCACCCATCCTGCTGCTTGTCTATGCAGAAATCAGATGATCTCCCATCTCCCACTAATTATATTTGTTTCTACACACTCCTTTTCCCCCAGTACTGCACAGGGAACACTCCTGTTGTTTCAAACTGCCTTCCAGCATATTGTTGTAAGTAGAGCCTGCATTCTTTCTCTGAAATGTGAGATTTTCCAAGGCACTGTATTGCAATACATATTTATATGATGCCTTGATCACCAGCTCCTTTTAACATATCCCTTATTTTCTTTTTTTTTTTTTTTTATTCCACTGTTGCATCATATGGAAATTTTCTGAGGAATTGGCTCACGTGTTTATTTTCAGATCAATAAAACTGAAGAACATTGTTTCTGTTTGGAATCCCAGAACAATCTCTACATGATTACAGTTCCTAGTAAATAACTACTGCTCCTAAGACCTCGGGCTGGCCAGTTTTAATCTGTTTAACAACCACTTTATTCACACTGTGTGGTGCCAATTTTACAATCAGAATATGACATATTAAATCAAAACTCTTGTAGAATATCACACATCAACATTTATCAACTTGACCTGTAATCTGATCCAAGAATTAAATTTGTTTTTCTTGACACAGGACTCTGTTGATAGGCTCTAATTATGTTCCTGGTCTTTTCATTATTTATGAGTTGGCTCCTGCAAACTGTTTGATTACTTCTGCTTTTTACCCATTTGTTTCCGGTGACTGCTGTTCCTTAGGTCAAGGACAATCCTGTAAATGAGGATGTTCAGACCGAGCTGTGTTGCAGAAGGTCAGAGTGAGCTTCTAGGGGCAGCACAGAGACGAGGGGGAAAAGGACAAGAAGCACAGATGTCCCCTTCCCTGCCACATGACACTTTGTCCCCACATCATCCCCACAGAAATAGAATTTCACCTCCATTAAATGAACAGCAGGAGGGGAAAAAAGGTCATTAACGAAAGCCACATAAGCTGCAATTGCAATAGACAATGCAGAGTAGTACTGTGGTTTGTGACACACAGAAATGAAAAGCCCCAAACTTGCTGCTTTTTGCTAGTCCAGAGAGAGAGGGGATGGGAGTGGAGTGCCAGCACTGCAGCAGTGCCAGCAGAGCTGCAGCAGGTGATGGGGTGGGAGCCTGCAGCTGCCTCCCCAAGGTGGCTCAGGCTGTGCCCAAGGCTGGACACTGCACACTGTGGTGAGAATATATTTGATATTCTCACCTCTCTACAATGGAGGTGCTGTAGCTGATCGTGGATTCTGTGTTCAGGGACAAAACCTCCCATTCCAATGCATTTGCACACACTTTCCTGCACTTGTGTTCTCCTTATGTGCTGCTGGACCTTAACATGGTGGGAGGCCTAAATGACAGTCTTAACTTTGGAGCAAGTCTTCAAACAATGAGCTAAATCTGTCCCTTGCAACTCTTCATTTCCTTAGAGTAAGTGGCACATCCAAGGAAAGTCAGGACCATTAGTCTTTCTGCAGCTATTTGGGAGAAGAGGGGAATTAATTTCACATTGTAAATACTGTTGCCTCAAACAGGACATTTCTAAGATTTGTACTAGATTTGTACTATTTCTTTCTCTAAGATCATTGACATATTAGAATTAGGTACACATTTTTAGCACGTCAGGGATTTTGTGTACTCTGTGTGAGCAATGAAATATTTAAAATGCCCAGGAGAATATTTAAAGAGTTAAAATATGAGCAGATTCTATGCATAGACAATGGAACATATTATCTCTCTCTGCAGTTTGTAATTTTAAGATTAAAAATAAACCTTCAAAATCCCTCCCCACCTCCCCCAAACACTGTAGGATATCTTAGTACCAATGAAAGCATAACAAGGAACTTTTCAGAATGGCGGATAAAAGAAAGAACAAGGGTAGTTTGGGCCAATGCAATTTAAGAGTTAATAATATGTAAAATATGATGTGAGAAAATGCTGAGAAGCAAGACAGCCACATCCAGTGTCAGCCACCAGTGAACACTGCCCATACAGCCTTCAAACACATTTCTCCCTTCGTAGTTCAAAGCTTGTCTTTTGGATTTTGTATTGGCACAAGTGCTGGTAAACAAAGGATTTTGTTAAGAAGAATGCACAATTTTAATGAAAATATGACCTAGTTACTTAACATTTCACTTCGAGGAGCTACATCTAATGTGTCAAAGATGAGTGATGAGGTGATTGGGAAACTGCTGATGGAAAACTGCAGCAAATTTGACAAGATGAAATCTTTAGGGTATGGCAGAATGTGTTGCATTTGCAAAGGTTACCCTTAAATGAGATAGACAAGACCTATAGAGGACAAAGTATGGAAAACATATGCTTTGATAAAAGCCCTAACGTGATTTCTTTTGCAAGCAGATTAAGAACTCGGTCAAGACAGATGAGCCTGTGTGTTGGGAGCTGACAACTCTGACAGTCCAAGTACAAGCAGGATGAAGCAGGCAGTGAACAAAACCACATTTCCAAGTAACCTACCTAGAATAAGAACACATTCACACTTCATTTTCTCTGTATTAATAATTACCAGTTTAACATTTTGTTGCTCAAATGTACACGAGTTTGAAACAAGCAGGTTACAACAAACTGAAAAAACACATGAAATGTACCAAGACAACAGATAAGAAATTTAGTCTCTGCTTTTTTCCTCAAGTTGGCTTATTCAACTTTGTGGCTTTTTATTTTGAAGTATCAGTCATTTTACAAAAACATTATGGAGCCTCAACTGACTGAACTTAAACTGAGTGAAAAATGGGGATTTTTGCTTCTGCAGTGGAAGCTAAAAAGGGAATAGATCATATAAAGTAGAAAAACACTGCATTTGTAATTGCTTTTACAGAAAGCCAAGGCGTTTGAATCCTGTGACTGTCTACTTGACTTACACACATCTTGGCTGAGCACAAATGTCCTGGAATTTAGAGCTATTGGGCTGAGGAACAGCTTCCTAAAAGAGGGTATGAGGTGCTTTGATATGAGCTGGACAAAGCACATGAGAACACACCATCCATTTCAAGAGGATGTAAAAAATCGGTGCAATACATCTTTTCCATTGCTAATATGTACAAATCTATTGTAGAGAAAGGAAAGATATCATGCATTACAACTAGTGTGAGGCTTTCCAGGGGGAAAACCCCCCTGTTTGTAATGTAGAGATGGCAGGGAAATAAAGGACACTTTTTTCCTAAGAAAAAGCCAAAAATGGATATGATAACTGGGTTCTATTTCTACTTTCTGCAAATAAAAAGAAAAAGTTGTATCTCAGGATACACATTTGACAAGTAGTGTCTCAACATTTTTCCATATTCAAATGAGGCTATTATTTTTCATTAATTTCCAGATTTTCTATCTGACAGAAAGTTTTTTAAGTCCAGGCCTAAAAATAGCTGTGGAAGGTGAGAAAATTATTTTCAACTAAAAGCTAATCCACCAGAAAACTCTCTCTTCCCCATTCCAGTAGCAATGGCTGAAATCTTTCAATTAAAAAGTAAGAAGCAGCAAAGAAGGTGTGTGAACAGCCTGCTCTACTGGAATGCATTTACGAATATTTGTACCTGTATGTGCACACATACATGCAACCCTCTGTAATCATTTCCAACAAGACCTGTCCAAGACACAATACAACAGTGGAATTGGGCAAGTCTACAAACCTTAAGCCCAGAGCCCTCCGTATTAGAGTTCCTTTTCCAGCAGGAAAAAGTCCTGTGACCACACTGCTCCCCCACCTGTGGAGATAAACTGCTAATGAACATTGGTGTAATTATTGCTTCCTGCCTTCCTTAGTAATTGCTCAATTCTCAGATTCCTGCCAGACCAAGAGACCAAAGGATAGATATTTAACATGGGTAGGGAACCACAGAAATCTGAATTTCAGAACTGGAGGATGGGAAACAAGATGGGGCTGTAAACTGTAGTTTGAAGTTTTCCCTCTGTACTGGAAAGTCACAGTTCACTGCGGTATTAAACTCCAAATGTTCCAGATGCTGAGAGTTAATTTCAGAACTCGTTCATTTTAGAGGTGCGTGAAGATATTTTCCCTGATGATCCTGAAAATATCCCTTAAATAATTCTCCCAGAATGTCAGTGGCCAGCCAGTGGGAAGTTCCTCCTTGCCTTTTTATTGTTAATGAATCTACCAAATCCTCTTACCTGTATTGCAGGTGCAAGCTCTAATTCTGATGCTGAATCAGAGTCCAAGGCACTCTTGACATTTGTGAGCTCAGACTGTGATCTGTTTTCTGTGGACCTAGAAATAATGCATTTACACACTCAGCACCAGGACACTCTGCCCTATGTCTTTCATGTTCAAAAACACACAATGATTAATTAGGTTATTTCTTTCAAATGAATTGTTTAACTTGCAGTTATCAAAAGTGCCTGGATCCTTCTTCATGTTCTCACTCTTGTATTTCATAGACAGGGCAACTGAGGCCAGATGAAGACACAAGACTATGCCTCAGTAGGAAACTAAAAATCAATCACCACAATAAAGGATTTCACTGCATGTCTCTGTAGAATTCTCACCTCCATTTATTAAGTAATTGTGCATGCTACTTTCCACAACATTATGAATTGCTGGCAAAATGGCATTTTATAGTAAACTTGCTTATGATACATTGTCCAAAATAAGTGCTTGAACACATTTAATGTCATAACATGTTTAATAATACGATTGTTATCAAGCAAGCATTTCTGTGAATTAGAGAAAGTTGGGCTGGAAATATTTTTTGTAAGGAAAGCAAAAGGTTGTACCATAAAATCTCTTTTGATGGAGCTCTGGATGATGATGATGTTCTCTCTGCAGAAGGGTGAGCCTTGCTACTCCTGTCTCCATGAAAACTGACATCATCCCATTTCTCTATCTGTGTCTGAATATCAACTGAAAAATAAAGAATAGAAAAATATTAATCTTTTAAAGAAACGACTCCTGACAATTTTGTCTCCTCCGTTAAATCTGTGTTATAGAGAAAATAATGCCACCAAAGCCTATATTTTAATAAAGGTCTAACATACAGACCAAGATTGTGCACCTTTCTAGTTGATATGATGTGAAGGTATTTGGAAATTCACAACATTTTTCTAAATCTGTTAGCATTCATGGTCAGAATATCAGTGTAACTCTTGACATAAAATCAGTGATTTGTATGTAATTTAGACAAATTGTAAAAATGAAGCTTCTTTTAGAGACTAACATGTAAAATGACTGTGTAGGCAACTGATATTATTCAGTTGTGTCAGACTCACTTTGCAAAGAGCAGATGTTCAGCTCCTGTTTGAAGATAAAGGTCTCTAAAAGAATTTCTGTGCTGATGAATGGAAAATTTGCTGCCTTGGTATAAATTACATTTACCTTGCAAATTTCTCAGTTGCACTGCAAGTAATTTAGTTTGGATGGAACTAAATCAAATTCACCTTTTCCAAAGCTTGTCAATTGATCAGGCTTGGCAGGATATTGAGTTGTTTTGGGGATGTTTTTTTTCAGTCTGTATAAATATATCTCTCTTGTCAAGAATGGATTTTTTTCTCTGGTATGCAGAGATAAAGCAGTATTTACAAATATAAATGGACATTTCTGACACCTGCAGCTCTGAAAAGGACATCAGTATGGGCTGCTTCTCATTTGGGTCCTTTACCAATTTCTCATCACACCCCTACAGATTTTTCTACCATTTTACACACCCTGACTAAAATCCTTTTTCCAAAGAAATTTCAAAACTTTATTAGCACACTTAGTGACAACTTAATAGGTGTAATAGCAAAGGCAAAATCTAAAATGTATTCACAGTGTTTAAAGTGCTTCAAGTAATTAATAATGGGGAACAGATGTTACACTCCTGAAATGTGGTGAAGCAAAAATTCTGGTGTTGCTCATTATTTTGTGATATTAGCCAGGAGAAAGTTGTGCTGAGCAGGGCTATGGAGCACTGATAAAACAGCTACACTCTTACCTAAATCTAGAGAAGACTTGTCTGCAACTCTGACAGCCTGGACTTTCTGCTCAGAATCCACACTGATCAGGTCAGGATTCTCTGTCTTCTTTCTGTGGGTTGAAGCTTTTAAGCCTTCACTTCTTGAAGGATTCTCTGATTTCTTTGCTTTATTTTGGGTTTGTAAGACAGGTTCACTAAGATCCAAGAGATCCAGACCTGCTGATAATACTTAGAGACAAAATGTTAAAGTTCAATGTTTTAATTCAAATAGATCACTTTTAAAGATCTGTTTCAATTGGGGGAAAAAAATTATGTGTTTGCATTTGGCTAGAGTAGGTGTGTATTTCCTGGCTAAAGATGCTGACCAGTATATTAAAATATGGATGGGGATTTCAAGTGCTTAACTGAATGCAGTTTAGTGGATTTTCAAAAAAAAGGCTTTTCCTCTGAAAACCTTAAAAGTGTGTGATGTCTTGTGGCTGGGCCCTTCCCAGATTTTCCTCTCTTGTGAGGGTTCCCTATTCAGTTGAGCTTTTAGATAAGATTTGTTTTAATCTTTTGATTTGTTAAGTCCTGGTAACAGCAGCTTAGGGCAGTGCTGTTGTGCCACAATCCATTTGGGAATAGCTGGAGCAGACAGCTCCCAGGGTGGAGCTGGGTCATAAAGGAATGAAGATGTTTATTAATGTTTTCTACTCTTGTTGGTGTTTGTCCTTTGGGCCATAAATACTGAATATAAAGTCTAATGCCATTTCTATTAAGGACTGTATCAGTATGAAAAGAATGTTCAATTTCAGCTCTTTTAAAATTTGCCTGAAGAGTAACATTCACAATTCTTTAGCATGTAAAAGGTAGAAAAATTCCTTTATCATCATGTTACAGGGCAGGTGTTTTTGACAAATCAATTTGCATTATCTCTTGCAGTGCTTTATCTGTATTCTTGGAAATCACTGAATTTCATCAATCTTCATAGAATAATTTTTGTTTTATTATTAAATAACAAAATCTAATTAACACCCCCACCCCAATCTGATAGACAGTATAAAATTTACAGGTAAATTTAAAAACAAACACAATTCTTAAATAATCTGAAATAGTTCTATTAATCCCTGTAATATCTTCAGCTGTATTTTCTAAAAGGAAAAAAATATTACTTACAATTGTTATCTAATTCAGTATTGCAGCTTTTGTTATTAGAACTTGCATGCTGCTTTAGACCCATGTTAATTAGATGTCAGGATAATCACTCAGTTGTCAATTATTCATTTAATAATTTGCATGTATATAAATTTTAACCAAATGGCTTCTAACAAGACAAGTCCTTTTATGAGACAGCAAGAGACCACAGTAGTGCTGGGCTGATTCTATTGTCTCTCAGCTGATCTGCTCAACAGCATCGATTACCTTTGCACTGATACCGAGTAGGAGGGGGCTAATTTCTAAAAATACTTCCAAAGGACAATTTACTTCAAATAGAATTCAGTATAATTCAAAAGGTTTTTGGGATTTAATCCCAGTTTTTATTGCCTTCTCTACTGCTTCAGTGCAACACAAAGGAGGTAAGAAATAGATTAGATCCTTTCATTTACGAAGTGTCTGAACTCAGCCTGGGTGAAGTGCTTTGATACCACCCCCCTTTTTCTCTCTACCAAATCATCCAAGATTTCATAAAAAAAAAATCTTTCTAGAGTAAGGAATGCATTTCATTAAAACCAGACTAAGTGAGGGTTTTCCCATAGATTAAAATTTTGCAAAACCAAATACAGAGAATTGATCCAAACTCATATGTATACCCTGTGAGACTTAAACAAACTACATTAATTTCAGCCCCAAAGATCTGCTAGAACTGATGAGATTTGAATCACATCAGATTTCCCCTAAAATGTAATAAATAAAGTTTTTTTCTCTTAACAGGTCAGGCAATTACAATTTAATGCCACCTTGTGATTTTGTGCACACAGTAACACAAAAGGAAAATCACTTGACAAAACTGTGCCATAATTAAGCTGAAGCTAAAACTATTTTTCTCTAATGAGGGATAATAAAGAATGTTGTTTACCTGCTGTATTCGATGTTACAGGCCTTGCAACAGCTTCTGGCTTAGTTTCACAGAGAAAGTCATCAATGGAGGGGCTCAGGAGGGGTCTGCTCTCCTGTTGCTCATTCACCAGCTAGCAACAAAGAACCCCAGGTCACAGAGTGTTCTTGGGATGCAGAATTTACAGAAATAAAACATATTCTCACAATATCATGTGCTTTATTTTTAATTGTGAGAGTAAGATATAGCAATAAGAGTATGCACAAATAGCATTGGGATTAGAATGATAAAAAGGTTTAGTTACTCTTTTGGGGCGAAATGATATTCCAGTTTAACAAATCACACACACAAAAAAAAAGCAGCAAGATGATTTTTCCTTAGCAGTTATTGCATACTATTGCTTATAGGGCTAAAATTACAGGGCCTGATGCAGCTCCCTTCAGATCCATGGTGAAGTTGCCCTTCTCTATCACCAGGAGGCTAAGCAGGGCTTTTTTTTTTTTTTTTTTTTTTTTTGGAAGTGGCCTTTTTTTCCCCACAAGTAACATGCTTCCCCACAAAACTTCCACAATATTGCAAATAAGCATTAGCCCATTAAACAATAACCTGCAGAGACAGGAAACACTTGTCTGTCATACAACAACATGTGAATAACAGTGGATGGAGCCTGGTGAGTGTATGAACTTTCTGCATGAGTTCTGACTGTGGGAAGGCTCATAAAACATTTTTTTATTTGTGAGCAGTTTTCCATTTTTAACTGGATGAATTCACTGGTGTTCTGCTACCTGACAGAAATCTCTGTATTATGGGCTATTTAATGTATTAGGAATTTAAAAGATAAAACGGTACAAGTCTCAGAAATAAGTCTCCCTTTTGCCATCTACCTCTGATTAGAGATCATGACCTAACCTGAGCTGGAGGGATGTCTGATGGTGTGCCCTGCACTTAGTTTATATTATTATCTTAATGTCTTTATCTGAAAACATGTTTTCCCACTGTTGCTTTTGTCTGGAGCTCTTTCAGCTTTATATTATCCTTTCCAGCTTCTTCTCAACCTTCTGTTCTAGCTCTATTTCATTGTTGAATTTTCAAAAATTTCTCGCACATAAGTTTGAATTTTTAAATTTAGGATGCTAACATGGACTAAAACTGGCCAAAAAGGGTATTTACTCATCCTCACATTTGTTAAATACTGGCCTTGAGCTGCTCCAGCAGAAGGATTATCTCTAAAGTTATTACAGCAAACCAGATTAGATTCTCTGCTGTCCAGTACTTGATTTCTTTATTGCAAAACTGCAGCAAAATACTGGAGCTATTGAAATACCAAGCCCACTATTTGGATAGATAAAAGTTTTAAGCTGATATCTAACACTGACTTGCTGTGTGTGTGCACAAGTGCATGTGCCTCAGAGACTGGCACCGAACACCAGTTTGCAGGAGCACCATGGAACACAGATGAGCGATTGCCTGCCCAGCTGAGTGCAGCCCAGTGTGCAAATGTGGGATCTGAATTTAGAAATCTGGCAGTGATGCTGTCCCAAAGTCCAGATGTGCTACGTGTGCTAAAGCCAGACTGCAGATGCACCCCACCAGGGAATTAATCATGGGGGGCTTAGTTCTGGTTTGCCTGTCCAGGTTGCTGTCTTATTCAATGCACAGAAGGCCCCTGCTTAATTTGGTAAATCTCAACACTTGATTGGAAATTGAGTTTATATCCACTGCACATCTTTGTTTTCCATTATCCCCAGGTCTACAGATTTACCTAATGATGATCTTTAGGACCTAAGCAGACATAATTTTCTTTTTATGATTTGGTGACACTCATGACTATTTTGAAAAACATGTGGATGCCTTAAGTTAAGAGTTGAGTCTTTTCCAAACTACCTTTAGTATTTTAAAATTTTATCTCTATATCAGCAGAAGTTGCTTGTATATATTTGTCTTTTTGCATTTACACAGCATAGAGAAAAGTCCTAGACCATTTGGAGAGGGACAGGAGGGAAGAAAGAAGAGGCTCTGTAGGAATCAGTGTAAATATAAAAACTTCATAGGAAATACTGTTTCTGTATTTATAAGACTGTCAGTAGGGTACATTATCACATAAAATTCAAATGCTTATGGAGTTTCCCATTACATTTCATGTAAATTTTCTTTAATTGTAAAGAATGGGGAAAGGATGAAATGAAGAAAGATTGTGAGAACCAAAGTGAAGAATAGAACATCTCAAGAACTACTGGAAAGGCAGTTTATTGCCCAAACCTTCTGCAGAGGTCGGAGGATAAACTCTGGGAAGAGCAGAAATAATGTTAAGAATCAGAGTCATGGAGGGGGAGGAGACAAGACTTAATAAAGATCTGAATTTTATCAAGGTCTGACTGAAGTATGAGGTCAGATAATGTTTTTTTTCCTTTTCAAAGATGGTTATCATGTCCTTAGGATTTTCTTTATTATGTTCATTAGATTTAATACATTTTAAAGGAAGACTAAAAGAGTTTGCCTTGCTTCAGCTATGAAGATGAAGATTGAGTAGGAATGTAGTTATTCTTCATGCATACTCTCCCTTTGGAGAGTGGTCAGATGACACTGGAGGAGCAAAGTTAATTCAGCTATAGAGAAATGTTGGCCGGATAACAGAACTCTAAACTGGGCATGAGAACATCTGGTGTGGGAATTAAAAGAACTCAAATATCACAGCAGTGAACTGCATTAACAGTACTTTTTTCTTACTATAGTGAGACAAAATGCCCACCTATTTAAAATGGCCTTTGCCAAGCCTTCTGCATCTCTGTTCATGATGTGACTGAGACCCAGAGGATCCCTCCTAGTCCTGCATCCTATGCTCCAATGGCTGAGGACTAGAAGCTGTAAGAATGTCTTATTCAAAGGTTTGCTCCTGTGAAAAATAGTCTGCTTTCAACTCAAATATTTTTGTCAAAACAAATTGCAAAAACATGACCACAACTACTAATTCTCAATAAACACAAACTATGTATGTATAGCAATAGAAAATATTAGAAAAATACTCTTTAGACATGAAGCAGACATTTAATGATGAATTAAGACTTAACAAGTTAAGAGTGCCATGAGATGATATTTTTTCTGTAGAGAAGTAGGCAGTGGGGTAGGTTTCTGACATTACTCTGTAAGAAATGCCACTTTTTAAGCCCTTGGTCTCACACTTGGAATTTCATTTTGCTGCCTCATATACTGTACCAAATTTATCCCTCACTTAATACTGCTCAAGTTATTAGAGTTATATCAGGCATGAATTTGGAGTAGTACATAAAAGATTTATGAGATGAAAACTACGATCTATATTAAACCAATAATTTATGGTTTTCAAGCACCTTTCAGGTTGAAAATCACAGAATGCTTTAAATGAATCAAGGCTGGCACCACCGCAGAGCTGAGGAGTATTATCTCTGTGTTGCAGGTGAAGGAAGCAAAGTGAAATCAGGGAAGTCACCCAGCATCCCTGGGTGCTGGAGAAGCAGCGCTGGGGCCAGGAGCCAGGTGGCTTGTCCTGCATGGCATTTATGTGCCCAGTATCTGTACACACGCCAAGTGGTGCAGACTCAGCCTGGGAAACTGGGGAGATCTCAGTACTAATTTAGTCAGTGGGTGCCATAAATTCTCATAATGTCTCTAGGAACTTAAATTCTCTCTATAAGATTCACTTTAATTAAAGAAGAACCCCACGCACTCCTTTAATTGCGGGATACGCGAAATCTGTGGAGGCTGATATCCCCTACTACCAACTCATCTGAAGACACTCATCCATAGTATAAGATACTCCCAAATTCAAATGAGTCTCCTGGGAGCAGCACAGCAGAAAAAGGTGGTTTTCTTACCCCAGTACTGCTACTGCAGTTTTTCATTCCAAAAAGCATGTAAGTGGGGCTTTTGGGTGCTTTGGGAGAGACACTGGGAGAGTCAAAAGTGTCTGATATCAGCTGCACTGCTTCAAAATATGCGAAGCAAGGATCATTTACCAGCAACTAAGGTATCCTTCCATCCCATTTTATATCCTCTCTTACTGCATTCCTGATCTTCATCTGTTTGCAGTGCACAAAACATGCTGGTTTGTTTCTTTTTAAAAAACTTTACTAGGGCATAACATAATGCTGGTCTTTAAGATAAATTATTTAGACTCTAAATTGGGTGGGTTTCCACTCAGGCATGGGCAGCTAATTAGCACCTATGTTTTGAGCACAGAGTGAACTAGTTCTCTTAAATTAAGTGCCGAAATTCCCTCCATGTTCAATAGGGAGAGATAAATGCCTAGAAAAGCAACTCCAGAGGGAGATTGTGCCTGCCCAATTTAGGCTGTCCCTCAGGAGGCTCTCAAAGGCACCTAGCTTTCCCCCTGACTATATATGGGATTAATTTTAGAAGGACTGGCTCAAAAGGCATCTAAAATTTAGATGTAATTTGCTACTGAAGTGAGTTGGATTGAATTTTGGATTGTATCCATTTTGTTGCCTGAGCCTGACTGAATTACTCATGGTGCTAATTTAGGAAACCCCAAATTACTACTGGGTAGTCCCCTGTATAGCTCAGCAGCCAAAGCTGCTCCTGGGCACTGAGACTTTTTCCTGTGCTGCCCACTCAATGTGGTGAGAGGATGGTTGGGCTGCACCAGTGACACGAGCTGCTCCAGAAGGCTCAGAGAGTGGAAATGGACATGTGCTCATGAGCATGGGAGAAGGCAGGAAACGTCTAACTCAGATTTTCTACTGGAAAAAGATTGTATTTAAATTTTGCCCTGAGAAACTCGTCTGCTCTTTGGGTAACTCTGGAACAACAGGCAAAAGTGTCAGATCAATTTCAGCAGCTTGTGTTATGCTTAGGCAGCGACACCAGCTAATTTCAATCACTAATTATTTTTACATATATATATTTACAGATATACAGCAATGCTTTCCTGACAGGTTCTCTGCACACACCTGGCACCTCATGACCTTTGGTGGCATGCACTCGGATAAGAGGAAAAAAGTAAATTTCTACTACCTGGCTCTTTCTGAAAACTAATAAATGGAACTCCAACTAAGAATGTAGGTTTTTGGTTTCTAGAGCATAATTGGAAATCTTGGCCTGGCAGTTGTGTCTGTGGATCATTATTGTGCCAGGATAAGAACTGGAAGACCTCCTTTCCTGGTTGCAGTGGGGTGTTTGGAGAGGGAACTCCTGACAAAATCAGTAGTCCTGTGATGGAAGTTAAATCGCATGAGTTTTGGTTTTCTTATTTTCTCACTTTCCTAGTATGTTTATAAAGATTTCACAATCAAAATTACTGCTTCACACTCTATTTACTCTCGTGTAATAAGTGTGATTACTTCTTGGCTTTTTGCCCCATCCTTGTGCCAGAGTGATACATTATTTTTCTCTGGCACTCTACTATGAATATATGTCCCAATGAAGCTGACATGAGAGTCAAATGTCTGGTTTTCACCAGAAGAGAGAATTGATTCACATGGCACATGTATAACTGACTTCTGCTTCACGTGAACTGTGGGAAGCTCTAAAACTGGGATGAGTTCACTGCACCCTCTTGCAAAGAGCACTCTGGTGTTGCTGCAGCATTCTGTTGCTGCCCCTCTGAAGAGCAGCCCTGCTCACCAGTGATAACCAATGCTCGGCTGCTGGCAAGTGGGAACTGTGTGGTGTGGCCTGAGAATCAGAGGTGACAATTCCTTCCCTGTAATCACACAAGCTAACTCACCCCTCAGGGCTTCACACAAACAGCTGGCAGGGTCTGTGTGAAGTCAGGCTGTGGGAGGATTGCTGTAGACACCGTGCTGGACATTTGAATTCATGTGTCAGCTGTGTTGTTGAAAACCTTTGCTTATGTTACATCTCCGTAAGGAGCAGTTGCATTGCTGGGTGACTGCTCTTGTTGTGTCACACCAACACCCTGCTTGTGTTTCTATTGCTGACCTGGACAACTTATGGTGTGTTGTTGCAAGGTAAAATTAAACATCTCAGAGCGCAGTATCTCCTTCCCTCCGTTCAACCTTGTCTGGCAAAAGGAGGTTAAACATGGGAGTTGTGTCTGGCTCCTGCATTTTGGCCTGGCTCCAGCTAAGCACTTAAACATGCTCTGCAAAACTCAAGGTTAAGCACGTGCTTAACTGTCCTGCTGGACCAGAGCCATGGCGGGAGAGGAGGAAAGTTGCTCTTGTCATATTTTAACTGTGACTGACAGTTTGGCCTTTAGCCATACAGAAATGTGATTTATTGTAAATCTGCCTGTTGCATTCAAGCCTGCATGCTCCATGCACTTCTTTAAGTCAAATGAAGCTGTTATCAAAAATGGAGTGCCTCTCCCTCATGGGTGTTAGAAGATTTTATTTATTATTTGGCCATGAGTTTTTTTTGTGGTGTTACCTTACCTGGTAATTTCTGTTTTAGCCTCTTCCCTGCCACTTATCATTATCAGAAGATCTACAGCAGTGATGAAAGACAACATTTTGTCATCGCCATGGATAATTTGAGATCCCTGCTATGTTTTTACATATGGGCTGTAATTCCTTGAAAACCACATGGATATTTTCTTGTCCTCTCTGTGGATTTTTCTTCTCAAACAAAGTTCTGCAGCATATCTAGTGGTAGGCTGTGGGTTTGGATGTGTTACTGTGTCTGGTCATAGGAACCAAATCATAAGTTCTTGTTACGTGGGCTTTCCCTGTCATGGCATGTCTGGTTGCTTTGGGATGTTTTCAGCAGTTTGGAGAGCTTCAAACTCATCAGGTGTTTGTGAACTGCAATTCAGTAGAACAGTTTCATTGAAAAAACAGCAAGTTCAGTGGTCTGGAACTGTAGCACATGGTGTGCAACTCTTTAACAGGACAGTATATTCATACATGGAGTATTAATGAATGAAGAGCCAAGAAGTTCCTGAAAAGTAACTACTATTAATTAATATAAAAACCAGAGCTAAACTTACGTATTATATTATTCACAAAAAAAAGTTTGTCCAATCTTTCTGTCCTTAAGGAATAGTAAGGAATTTTATAGTGTATGAAACAGTATGGTTAATTTTTTTACTTTATTAAACAATATCTCACTATCAATTCTCATGGTAATTTTAAATTAAAATTGTAATTTTGTGAAAAATGTATTTAATTTATGTGACAGAGAGGTCTATATAACTTTAGGAAAGCAGCCAATTTATGACTTTTAAGCATATTGTCAAGGCAATTTTGTTGTACTCATGAGAATATTTCTGCTGAAATTATGCATATGGCCCTAAAAGCAGTAAATGTTGAGCAATATTTAACTTAGAGGTAAAGAATCAATTAATATTTGTACTGCTAAACATGTATTTATTCATTTTTGTATTTCTTTTTTGCTCTTCTGGTATTTACCCTCTCCTAGTAATAGATGAAAAAGAGTTATCAGCAGGGCTTAGGATATGTCCCCTGATAAGCCTCTCATAGCTTTTATAATAAATCAGATTTGAGATATATAGAACATACTGCTAATGAATTTATCATGAATCCTTTAAAAAGAATAAATAAAAAAAATAGGATCTCAAGCCTAGCTATCCCCAGACCAGTGAGGAAATTGTCCCTGTTCTCAGAAGGCAGCTGGGAATGTACAATGAATTCTTGCACTCCAGACTTTGATAATGACAATAACTAAAACTGGCATGATTTTTGCCTTTTTTACCTGAAGGTATTTCATTCAGTTAAAATGGAGTAAATGCTGGTTTAGGTTGGTGCAAAAGAGAAGGGAAGCTAATTACACCCACTGGAACATCCTTCCATTCTGTTATAATCTTATTGAGAAAACGTTTATGGAGTGGGCTGAAGTCAGTGCAAGCCTAATGCTAAGGAGCTTAGAATGAACATGATTGATTCAAATGAGACTGTTAAGTTTATATGGAAAACTGTGATTATGCAATCAAATTCATGTAGTGAGCCCTTGATAGACACATCAGAAAATCTACTAACAGCATTGGGAGATGAATATTAGCTATCTTTAATCTGCTTTCTCTATAAAATTGAATGGAAGCATTCAGAAATCTCCTGTTAAAGATTAAAATACCCCAAACAACCCACCAAAACCCACAAAAAAAACCCCAGAACAAAATAAATATTAAAAAAATCCTAACACAGCAAGCAAGAAAAGAAAACTAAACCTAAGCAAAAACATACCACCACCAAAATAAGTAAATAAATACATACATATACACACACAAACATACACGAAAGCAAATGAAAACAAAACACCAAAACAATGGAATTTAGGCGGTGGAAATGTTTGAGTGTTTTATTCACAAGCCCTTAAGCAAATTTAAATGTGCTTAGATCAACTAAGTATTGGCATGCAAATGAAGTTCACTTAAAAAATAATAGTTCCTACTCTGAATACTAACGAGTACTTTATATACCATTAAAAAAGCCTTAAGTATCCGGTGGAGTTAATTGGGGTGTAGTAGTGAAACATCTCTCTTTTTCTGACATGTGCTGTAGCCTGCCTCTTTCACAGGGGAAGATGAATTTCAGCATGGTTCTTATAATTCCAGCTTTTAAAATTTCTTATTTCCAATTCAAAACCTAAACCCTAAAGTGTTCTGTGGGTTAACTTTTTAAATTATAAGTGCTTGAGACCAAAACTGTGCTCTGAGCAATGTCTGTGTGGGTCCCATAAATTCTAAGTTGGCAGCTCCTATATTTTTCTGTTACAAGCAGAAGTGGGGAATAGCTTTCAAGATATACGTTGCATTTATTTTTTCTATTGGTGAAGTTTTCATGGACTCCCATTCCTGTTCTGTAGAATTCCAGAGTATATTGGCTACAGGACTGTCATGGATGTGGATCCCCTCCTGCAGGTCTTTTCTTTCCATTGTCTTTTTAGGGATCCTACCATAAATAGCTTTCCAACCTGTGTACCCTGATAAGGAATCTATATTAGGTGTGATGGATCTGGGACAAATAACTCCTGTGACACTGTGGGATTTCTTTAGTTTTTGCTGGCAAAGCATTTAAGCATGAACATTTTACTGCTCAATAAAGCAGTTAATCATATTTCAAAGTATAAGTATGGGTCAAAGTATATGATTGAATCAGATCTTTTGAAGTTCACTGACCTGTAGCCAATTGGGAATTTCATAGCTGACTGCACAATTCAACTTTGACTTCAGGGCATATTTAGGTTTAAATTTCTCATTAGAAAGTAATTCTGAAGCAGGATTTTTTTCTCCTGACAAATGCAAAGAAGCTGTGAAGAGGTTAAAGAAGAATTTTATTTTGCAATTAAAACCAAATTTATGCATGATTTTTCTCATTTATTTCTCTGCTTCTCGTAGAAGTAATTGGTTCATAGCTTAATATCCAGGTAACCTTTGAGTCTTCAGCAAGCTTTCTTACACGTTTTCTAGGTTCTATTCATGTGAAAAAAATGCCTCTTTTTCATTTGTCCCAGTCTATTATGAATAATCTTTTAAAAGATAAAGGGAGACAGCAACATGGATAGAGTTATATTCTATAAAATCCCATTAGAACTGAAAGATCACTCTCTTGATGCCTAAAGTATTAAATTTGGCAACTACTGAATCCTTTTTCACACCAGTAAGTGTGAAGAAAGTGACTTTTATGGAAGGTAATTGAGACAGGAAGACAGGATTACAAAAAATAGATACTGAAAGGTCCATTCAATTATCAGGAATACCCCTCTGCTCACTGTAGTACACCCATTACTGCTGGAATGTGATTGAGATTCCCAGTTGCCACATACTGCCACAACCCCACAGGAGTCTGTAGTACTTTTCTGGTTCATGTTATTTTCTGGTTCATGTTTTCACCAGTTTTGATGATATAAAACCATATCTGATGGTATAAAATAATCTGAGAATTGGAAACATAATTTAAATTTAATTTGCTGGATTTATTCAAAAAATAGGTGTCATATTTTTAAAGCTGGCCTTTGCTAGGAGCATTACAATAGAATGGGACTCTTAATCTGTCTTGTTCTGTGCTGGGTATGTTTTTACCATTTGCCAGAGGAAGACAGCAAAGAGGCATATTTTAATTTACAAATTCAGGGGCCTATGTATATTATCACTACCAAAAGCAGATTCAGAGACTCTTCTTTATGTATCAGATTCCAATTATGCTTCCTGTGGAGTCTATCTCCACAGTCAGACATAATTAATCCTCCATTCATCAAAGATTTTGGAAATGGGGAATTTTACCTTTTTTTTCTCTCTTAGAAAAGCCAGTGCTCCTCTGTCTGGGCTTGATCCCTGCATTTCAGTTGCAGGTTTTTTGCTTAGGCATCTGTAAGGTTGGAGCAGCACAGCTATTTAATGCATTAAATTACTCCCTACTGGGTTTGGTGAGAGCTTTGGAAAGACTAGGCTTTATTCTCCTGACCCATGTGGCTCGGGAAGCTTGCAGTCAATTTGGAACTTGTTCCACCCCGTGAGCAGCAACCACATCCATCTGTTTCATCATGTAAAGAGCAGAGACAGACACTGGGATGGGGATGGTTGACACAGCAGAGCGTTTTCCTGCGTGGATGGTGGGGATGAGGGGTTCACACGGACACAGTGCAGCGACAGCATCTCAAACCAACACTTCAGCCAGACAGTTAGGGGACAAATGATGTATGCAATGTGGTCGCACAACTGCACATCACACATACATGATGCAGAGATGGCTATGGAAAATACTCACTTTTTCACTTGATTCTGCTTCCTTTTGGCTTCTGCACCCCTTTGGTGCATAGCAGGGAAGTAGGTATTTGTGTTTAGTGGAAGAAATTACACTGACTAACAGACACAAGCATTTTACTCATAAATTTATCATAGACTATTGCTGAGGAGACTGACAGACAGCCACTACAAATGGTGTGTTAAACATTTAATGAACCCAGGCTGAACTCCTGGCCCTGTTGAAGCCAATAGAAGTTTTGCATGTCATTTTTTTTTTTTTTGGGTGCAGTTAAGGTTTAGAGGGGGCAGCATTTTATGTAGGTTTCCAATTGTTTGTTAATCACTTGGTGGAAATTAGAAATGATGCCTTAAACAGAGCATCCTTTTCCTTGGTGCAATCTCTTCATAGACATTGGAATTCACCACGAACAAAACCTGGTGTTCAACAGGGGCTAAGAAGGAGGTGCCAGACCTGGTTTCCCAATTAGTAGATGGTATTTCTAGAATGTGTATTAGTGCAGGACATCTGTGACGCTCTGCTAAAAAGTGCTGGTGTGTGTGCATCTTAGAACTTTCTAAAATACAGTAACTGTTATCCTAAATCGTGAGAGGAATAAAACAGGATTTCATTAAAGGTTCTCACGTAAAAACAGCTTCCAGCAATTTCTATTCCTGATGAAGTATTTGTGTGCAGTAAGTATCGGCAGTAAACTAAATGCCCTTGCCTGAGGAACAAATTCATGTACATGAGCAACATAAAGTGAATAAAATTCACTCTCGTACAAGAGTGCTGTGATTTACAGTAGTGTTCAGTCACTGTCTTTAAGAAACTAATGGAACCACCAAATGCTTGGTGGCTACTCCAAGGTATGTGTAAAGTTTAGTGTAGGGACATAACGTCCCTCCCTTGACTGAAGGTGTAGAAATGGAAGAAATGAGATGTGCAAACTCATATATTCTGGTCAGGCCAGGAGCGGAACCCCAGTTAGATCTTAGGAACGGGATCTGAGATATTGGAAATGACACTACTGTGAACAGGTTGTTTCTTATTTTACATATGCACTGAATGGAAATATTTTATGCATGAATTGCAAATGAGTATTTGTGGTATGACAATCGATAGCATGAATTAGAACCGGGATTTTAAACTAGATTTAAACAATTTTCTGATAACTGAACTGGGGGGGAAAAAAATGCATTTTTGTTTAAATTTTCATGTCAAAACATATAAACCCCCAATATTCACCCCGGGCTATTTTCCCCCCTCAGTGAAGCAGCGGGGCCGGGGACTCGCGCAGCGCCCGCGGCCCCCTCAGAGCCCCGCGCTCTGCCCACCTGGGATGCCACAGTGAGGAGGGGCTTTTCTTCTGCAGACTCCTCCCTCGGAATCTCCTTCATCACCATGGCCACAGCCTTATCGGCCGCCCTAGCGCCTTTGCCCTACAACAGCGAAACCAACAATGGCGCCAAGTCAGCAGCGGGCTCCGACCGCCCCCGCGCACGCGCTCCCGACCCAGCCCGGCGGACGCCGGCCGCGCCTGCGCCTGGAAGCGAAGCTCGGTTGGAAGCAGAACACACACGCGCTGTTCAAAAATCGTAATAATAGTAATTATGTCACAAATGGTCCATCAACCCAACGGTTAAGGAGGCTCTTGGGGCCTAGCCGTGGTCTGGTGGCTCGTTAGAGTTGCCCCAATGAAGTCAACAGGAATCCGGCACTTTCCTGCTGGGCCGAGGCCTTCTGGGAGTTCCCCCGTGCCAACCCTCTGTGGGATAGGATCCCCGGAGCACGAAGGGTTGGAGGATCAACCCGTTGATTTAATTTTAGTTATCAAAAAGTTTCTACCCAAAATACCTCTTTGTGGGCTTTTTGTTGTTTTTGCTTTTCGTAAAAATAACGTCAAGTGGAGTTTTCAAATAAAGCACAGCTCCTTGTTGTTCACTGAGGCAAACTCTCCCTGAAATTTGAATGTGTAACCTGGACCCACAGCATTTATAGCTCTAGTAACGTTTTCGAAAGCAATTTACATCATATAAACAGTCTGGGTTTTTGCTAACAGAACACACGGAGCCAAATTCTGCCATCGTAAGCATTGCTACAGCTCTCTCCAAAATTATCATTGCTATAGAACTTACTGTAAAGTTTTTTGTTTTAACTTCATTTTTCTTAAAATTCTCTTAATACATTCTAAATTTTCTAGAAAAAGTGAAGATATTTTGACATTATTTAATATATATTAGCCAAACAAAAAGTGTACCAACATTATGTGCCATGCTGTTTGATGCCATTCTTTTTATTAAATGAGTGAGGGTCTTTATAATCTTGAATTCATGTGGGTTTCTGTATCTTGATCTTTGGTTTTATTTTGAACTCTGCCTCTTGCAAGTGACAGAGAAGGTTGGAGCTTACACATAAAGCATCACAGCAGAGCTGTATTATGCCAGTGATCCTGGGCAGGTCCTTATTATTATACTTTAAAAGCTCCCATTGATTTCCATGGAAGTTTTAGCTGTGCAAAGACTGCAGAATCTGGCTCCATAAAAGAAGTATTTTACACTGGACTTAAATATATTTAAATCCTTAAAAGTCTATTAACAGAAGGGGTTCTTTGCTAAGATATCATATACAAGAATTATCTTCACTAGCAGTGTATTTTGTGTCAAGTAAACCCCCACTATTGCTTATACAGAACTACAGATTGTTTCAGGAACATTTCAACAATTGCAGGTAAAATCATTACATACTATTGCAGGTTCTAAACAGATTTTATTAGTGGTCAGGTCAATATTAAATTAGCTTGCTTGTGCAACACATCACAGGTACCCTACAGAGAGTTCTTTGCATGCTGTAAGAAAATCTCAGAGCAGAAGTGTCATAAATGATAAGCATGCTGGATTTGTGATGCCTTTGATATCCAAAGAATTGCAAAGTCACTGTAAAATTAAATATATTAAATTCAATAAGAATTGCCTTGGCAAGCAATTCATTTAATTGGTAAGCATATCAAAGGTTCTGGGCCAATTACGTATTTGTTCATGATTCATATGACATATTCCAGGTCTATAAAGCTTGTTTCCAGTATGACACATGAGATATCATTAGCTAGCACTAATAGCATGCTCTTGGTCTTTATAAAATGTAGTCCTTTTGTGCTGAGTGCTAGAACAAAATCGTTTATCGGCTAGGAAGGATGCATTGGAAAGCATGCAGTGCTTTTTATTTCTTGCAGAGTAAAAACCCACCAAAGCAAAGGTCAGGTCACTTTTTTGAAGACAGAGCCACTTTTTCTTCAAGGTTTCACCTACTGCCTGAAAAGAGTCATGATACTCGTATTAGTGCCTGCTGTTCGTCCTCCACACACGTAGCTGCAAAGCCCTGGGAGTGGCTGACACCAAATATAAAATCTGTCTCACCAGTTTAAAGTGGCCATGCTACAATGGAGAAAAGCAACGCAATGGATACTTCTGTGCTATTTTTAATGAACAGACTCTGTTTATTTGCTGAGCAAAGCAAGTGGTTTGATGCTAACTTTTTAAAAACGTTAGATCTTTAACTTTCCTAAAAGAAAAACACACTTTCCAGTGTGTAAGTCAGACTGATATTTCTGGTTCCTCAGCCTGTGGTATGTGAAACATTTTGAAACTAGAAGCTGGTAGCAATTCCTGGATACCAAAGAGAAAGCCAATGCAGTGGAATAGCTTAAATCGTCTGATTCTGCTGGGGACATACACAGGGGAGAAATTCACTGGAAAATGCAGCTTTTTATTCTGTTGACTAGAAATTAATATTGTTGTCCCATGTAAGGAAGGTAACCTTGAAAATGTTGGTTTCCCTTCCCTGTAGTGACCACTATGTAACCAATTCTTGCCTATGAAGAATTGATTAGGCCAAAGAATTGGAGAGAAATAAAACCATTTTTCTTAAGTCAGGATAACCTTGTTACTGTTGCCAACTGCAGCTGAAATTAAAATCTCCAGCACATTTATTACAATAACTGTTGAAGAATTATTATTTTTCAAGGTGCTGTTTGCACAGCCTCCTTTGGTACTAAGTGTTGTTTCTTAGCAAGCCAGATTGCTATATAAATTTTCTTGGTACAGCAGTTTATTGCTTAAACCCTGTAATTCTCTAACAGCTAATTTTAAGCATGCCAGGACTTCAAAACAAACAGTTTTTTTGGTGGTGGAGGTTTGCAAGGTAAGTTATTTTCTCCTGTAAACCACAGTTTAACAATTTAGTATATAAATGGAAACAATTGTGATGTAGAACATGACAAGCCACGCGCAAATCATGACAAATGTGGATTGATGAAGGAAAAAATATATTATTTGGTTTAGTGGAACATACTGCTTAAGAGAAAATGAGAAACATGTCAGTATTTCATTACTTGATACCTTAAAAAAGTGCAACAGATCCTTTAGGTAATATCTTCAAAGCAAAATAAGGAGTAGAGTTAGAGTATTCCCCTGATGCTACATATTTATAACAGCATTGGGTTCAGAACTCAGTAACACTTTCCCTAAGTTTATCCTTTGGGATCAAATAATGGGTAGTAATAGACATTTCCATAGGAGTATGCTGATTTAGCAGGATTTTGCAAGGAAATACTTTTTTTCTGCTGCTGTTTCTGAATACTTCCAAATTCAATTTTGTACAAGTCACACTCTTTAGATGTGGTACTTAGTAATGAGTATTTAATTAAATTACTGTAAGAGCATATTAATGTAAATTTCTAGTGCAGCATAAAGTTGATTTAAAAAAAATAATAAGTGATGCATATAGCTTTGTAACCATGCTCAGCTATGATAAAGCCTTAACTGCTTGGGACCAATTGATCACCTTCAGGTCCTGGTGGGTGGATCAGAATGAACACATGGTCACACTTGAAACATTACTATTTAGTGCAACACTCTATAATTCTGTAATTATTTTCTTCATTAATGTGATGTGCAAATTTGTTCTTGCATATGAAAAGCCAACAGCCAGTGCTTTGTAAGTGTTTAACATTTTAACAACAGTATTTAAACTATAATGATTAATTGCAGAAATTCTTTGTTGTCATCTATGCAATAAAATGATTTTATATAAGACCATTCCATAATTAAAGTTTGCTTTTGACAAATATTTAAGGCACGTGAGTCCCAAGTTCACTTTTCAGGAGTATTTATAGCACCTATTCTTGTGAGAAAGTGAGCAGAAAGAAATGGAGTGATCAGATTTTTTTTTTAATATGATTACATGAAGAAAGCATTCCTTTTTTACACAAACCTTTGCTGTTCCATTTATTTTCCAAAGATCCTACCAAGCTGTTTCAGCTTTAATTGACACACTACAATGAATCCCTGTTCCCAGAAATCATCTCAACACCGGCATGTTTAAATTCAAACTGCTGTAAAATAGAAGTTTTAGGACAGTTTTCCATATAGAGAAATTTGATAGATTAAAAAATTATCTTGCAGACAGTGCACATACAGGTATGACAGGTTTCATGGGCAACTCCTTCTCCAGCTGAGGAGAAACAGAATAACACCTCACTGCATTTATAAATGTAATGCCAAAAAAATATGTCCAGATGTCCTGACCTTTACCACTGGGCTATTGAAGTGTTTGAAAACAAAATCAAAACAAAACCCACCAGCTCAGGACATCTTGTACTGGTCTTCACTTTAAATATCTTTAATGTGTTGGGAGGGCCTTTGTAAAGCAAACTTTATGAAAGATGCATTAGTGAGAACTTTAAGTTTTAGGAGCTCTTGTCCTCCTGTGCTGGGAGAAAGAGCAGAGAGAGCTGCTGAACATGTTGAATTTGGGAGGCTTGGCTGCTCTCCAGATCCCCCAGCAGCTGATGTATTAGAGTACCAGTTAAGCAGCCTATTCTAAATGGCTTTATGCTCCACAAAGCTTCCTGTTTGTGCAACGCAAAAATAAAAATGAAAGGAAAAACTTGGCTTTATTTTTTAAAATTATGCAGCGCTATGATTTTTTACCTCTCAAAGTGAACACACGCATCTCTGCAATGGTACTATGGGAGTTCCAGTGTCCACAATACAATTGTGAGCTCTTGATTTACATAGGATCTGTTTATGATTTCAAATTTTTCCCTTCTCAGGCTCTTATGTTCCTGTTTCTGCATATGTATTTCTTATCTATACTTTTCTACTTTTTTCTAGTAGTGGTATATCTTGCATTTTAGATATAATTAAAAATAATGAGGAAACATATAGTGAGGCAGTTTTATGGATCAATATGAGATCGGTATTTAAACAGTAATTTCTGTTTCATCAAAGCTAGTGGTAGTTTTTTTATTACAAGCCTAATAAAGTCAGATATATATCTAAGATAAATGGGAACACAATTCCTTTAGGCAGTACCTGGCTGACCGTGGTGAGGAAAGCTGAACAGGCTCTCAGGCCTGAACTGGAAGCAGCATTGTCAGGGTAGACCATCTTTCAGAACCTGAGCTACTATTTTGATACTGTATTTCAATAATTTGGAACCTCTTATCAAGCTCTCTGTTAGAGATTATCCAAACTCTTTTGACTCACGACCTTCATTATTTCATTTTTACAAGATTATGATGAGTTGGCTACAGCAAGGAAGCAGCTATAGGAAGGTTTGCTCAAGAAGTAATTTACAGTAAAGCAGCTAAATTCATATTGGCTGAGTTCACAGTGTTCTACTTCTCTTTCATCCCTTTCCCTGTCTTTTCATTCTTATGTTGACTGAATAACAGATTTCAGATATTTACTGTATTCAAGAAAAATGGCAAAGAAAGGGACAAAAGCTGATAAAAGACAATCAGCATAAATATTCACATTACCCTCACTGGGTTGTGTCTTATATCCATTTAAATGTCGATAGGGTGGTTAAATTGCATTCCACTTTGAGAAGCATTTGCATTGAAATAGCACTGTAAGGTTTTCTGTTTATTGACTCTCAGTAAATGTTGCATCACTTGTGCTCCCTTGAGAAGCTGTCTCAGTCTGAAGCCTATAGATTAATTCCCAAAGCCAAGGGACATCTTCCAAAGCATCTCTGCTGGAATCTCTGCAAGACCCATTTTCCTCTCAATAACTTGTGCAAAGTTACTGTACTTAACACATCTGAGCACAAATCATTACTGGAAATTAATAAACAATTCTGTCAATCTAACTCATTCTCTATAAGGTAGTATGATTCCTGCAGGCTAAGAGGAGGTGAAATAAGGCTTTTTTCTCTCTAAAGTCAGAGTTTTATTAGGAGTATAATAGGGAGTGCATGGTTTGAGATAAAAATGAGATAACAACAAGAAAACAACATTGTAATGTTGGAACAATAATGATGATTTAACTGAAAATAGTCAATCCAGCTGGGAATATAGAGCAGGGCTGGTAAGAAGGAGATCGGGGACAGAACTAACTGTTTAGAGGTTGTTTAAGGTTCTGATCCTTTTATGAATGAATTATATAATATATCTTCTTGTGATAGAAGGCTTGGATGAGACATTTTGCAGTCTTTTCTTTCTTTGCAATTGTCATATTTTAATATAACCATTGTGAATATGTAGAAACTATTTTTTAGCACTTATTTGATTGACTTCTTAATAGTTTGGAATTGCATTATCAAAGGGATGAGTCCTTTGACTGCACAATGGTATATGACTTCAAAAATCTTATGGAATTGCTGCAGGATTTCTTTCATCTCTGCTTAGTCTGTGTCAAGGAACTTTGTGAAATATTTTGGTTTAGCATCTGGAAATTTAAAGTTGTTTGGTAGTCTTCAGCAGAGAATTAATACTGAAGTATTTTCTCTCCCATAATTTGCTTTCCTTTTATGTTGACTTGAGTATCATGGTCCCCAATCATAACATACACATAACAACAGAATTACTTGCTATTATTTGCTATATTGCCCTGATGATGAATGTGCTGAACTAGAATAAGAGATTTCTCTGGTACCAGTTCAAGTGAAATTCTAGGAGATCAGATCACTTTCAAAATTAACAATTGTGACTAAAGTGCTGTCTGTTCTGACTTAAATGGAACAGTCAAGCTGTTACAAGGCAGCTGTTTCTGAGCCTATCTTTTAGAAAGTCTTTTATAGGTGTAGCAATAGGGTAACCCTCAGTGGAATTAACAGCTGTTCTGATTTAACCTCAGATAATGGTTGGAGCTACAAAGCTCATGACGAGCATTTAGCTTCTTGCATGCTTGTCACAAATGTTTATTGATCTTTGGAATCTTGCTTTTGACAGTTTTGCTTGGATCTGCTTTTGTAGTATCTTTGCCTTTATCAATGTGAGAGAGGTTTCTGTACTCCCATTTATGCTGTCCTAAGAGTCAAAGCACTAATTTATTGATGCTAATAAGGCAGTGTTGACCAGAGCAACATATGGAGTGAGTAATGGCATAGCTTAAAAGTCCTGTTGCTTTAAAGAAAAAAAAAAAAAACAAACAAAAAAACCCACAGACAAATTCAGCTCTTTCCAGAAGCTGTTGTGCCTTAACTGTAGTATCTTGATATCACTGAAGTTTCTCACTAATAAAATGCACATGAATGTGGCAACACAGAAGTATTTTGGCCTCATGTAAAAGGTGATATTCAAGTATCTTGAAGCAGTCTGCTCTCAATTTCAGAGAAAAAAAGTGAAAAACTCATCTCTGGGATGAGTTCAGTCTGTGGGCTGGTTCTCTCTTTTGTTCCATCTTCACTTGGGACACATGAAAAGTGTATGATGATACTTTATGTGTAAAAGACAACTGGAAGTATAACTGTGTCTGGAATATGATGCAAAATACTTTAAAAATAAAGTTATGCGGGTTTTGATGTTAAAATAATATAATCTGTGGTCTGCCAGCCTGGAACATAGAAGAAATATGCAATTTTTCTGGTGCTTGCAGACTTTGTTATTCTTGTATCATATATCAGTATTAAATCCTGTACTTCACAGTTGTACATCACTGTAGCCAAAAAAGGAATTAGATCCCATTAACACCATATTTTTGTTAGTGTAGATTTTTTCTAGATTGGGCAGATATTCTTCAGACATTTAGAATGAGAAAATGACAACAAAGGAATAAACACAATTTAAAAGATAAAGAAATATCTGACAGAGCTAGAAAAAAGATCTGAATACATAATAATCTGATCACATCCTACAGATACATTTCTGTGAGGGTTTTAAGATCATTTTCAAGTCCTGAAACTGATTTTTTGCACAGAAGGGAACGGGTATTCCTCTAAGGAATGTAACAGAAATGTTTGTCAAAACCGTTGGAGGGGCATAGCAGTTGCCTGTTGTTTCCTCTTGTTTTACATTACCAGATCGAGTCCAAATTACTTATTTTCATAGTCAAGGTTTTACTCTTTTTTTGAAGTCCTTAAGGAAGGTATTGTTTAGCAAAGGTGGAATAATGTTGAATGAGGATGACTGTTCAGAATACCTATTATTTTGGAATCACATAAAATTCTGCATACTGTTTTGAAAAATGAAATATCCATTTAAATAAATGAATTGGTGTATATCTCTTACTAGGCACCCAATCTCGGAACCGTTTAAAAATGGTAGGAGTACTTAAATTACTTATTTTGATTGTTGTGGTTTTGTTTATGAAGGCTGACAGCTTGTGCACTGAAGATGGTTTGCAATGCATTGTCACCACTATTAACTCTTATTGAAGATTAGGATTAAAATCTCAGGATTTGAGTTCTATAAATATGGGTAAACATTATGTGATCAAAATTCATGTCCTCAGTTTAATGTTTGCATACAGATTCCTTCATGGTTTGTGAATAACCATACAAGATTTAATTCTGTTTAGGATTTTTGTTTTTCTTTAGTTTGCTTGTTAAACATCTTGCTCAAAGGTTATTAAAAACAATGAGAGTTTTTATAAACATGAAATGCTAAAATATATTTAATCCAAATGTAACAATATATGTAATTCTATCATATAAAAGGATAGAAAGATGATGAGGCAGAGAATTAATGGAACAAAAAAGTAACAAAGGGTAGCTGAAAGTTTGTGATTTGCTTTTTTTTGAAGCAGACTGATGTTACTTTCTCATCATCTGTGATTAGACCTGTACATATTAAATAAGAAAGACATATTATAATGGATAGCAGGTTTGAAAACAACAGATCAGGATCATTTATGATTGAAAAATACTTTTAAGACTTATTTTCTTGACCTATATGAGTTCTCTCCATCCATGGTTCGATATGCTGCCAGGACAAATTTAGCCCTTCCTGTAATACAAACATTTAATTCCCACCATGATATAAACTCTTGATACTCTTGAATTTATTATGTTTTTTTTTTTTTTGCAGCTACCTTAAGATTTGAGTCCTTTCTACAGTGAATGGTGTCAAAGTAGAATTCTTTTAGCACTTTGGTCATAAAGGGTCTTTATGCTGTATCCTTGACCCAAAATTCATTCTGAGTCTCTTGTGCTGCATGTTCTTTGCAACAAAGGGTTCAGAATCTGAGTGTACTTTCCTCCAGAATAAAACTCTATTTTTAACCTATGTAGTAGAGTATATTTGCCCTCTTATTTTTATTCCCTAAAAAGAGTAAACTGTCACTTATCAGACAATGGCAACAGTAGATGAGGAATTGGAATAACAGTGTGGCTGCAAAATAACTTCATGTCCCTGACCTAGACACGGCCTCTGCCTGCACTTTCAGCTTTGGAATGATCCCATCTGAAGTATCAAAGTATGTTAATGCTGCAAAAGCAGCATTAACAGCATCATATAAAAGTAGCATTAGAAGCATCATATAAACCCATTTAGAGAGGATTATGCTACTGTCCCTTCATTTAGACTGTGGAAACCTGCAGGGAGAAATTCTTAAAATTGAGGTATTATGACTGTGCTCTTAAAAGATGTTCCTAATTCTCTGATGTGTACTGTTAGTGTGGAGAATGGACTTTTCTACTCTTATATTGCAAATAAATTTTAATTGCAAACATGAAAATGAAAAATAAGTAGGTGCATTAGTAGATAATTACTTCAAGACCTAATCATAAGTTCAGCTGCCTTGGACAATTAAAAGTTCTTTCTAAGCAAAGAATCATAGAATGATTTGAGTTAGAAGGGATCTTGAGACCATTTAGTTCCAATTCCCTGCCATGGGCAGGGACACCTTCTACTAGATCAGGTTGCTCAGAGTCCCATCTGGCCTGGCCATCTAGCTTTACTGTTTAAGATAATTTTTTTAGCATAGTGGTCCACATTTGTTACATTTGTATAAATCCACTCTTTTGTGTATATTTGCAAGTATTCTATACTCTTTTTTTGCTTTGGTGGATTTAATGCAATTTTCATATCAATGACAGTAATTAGCACCTGGCCTGTTCCACAAGGAGCTGAAAGAAACATCTCTATTTCTGATGGCCAGCACATCTGATATCAGATATTCTCTGTACTGTTCTGCTTGAATAGGCATCCACCCTCTCCTATAGATTTTTTAAACCCATTTTATTTATTTTTTGCATACTTATACAGTAAAAAGTATCTATTAAAGAAAAAAAGAAGAAAATTATGTATTTATTCACTTACTGTATGCACACTTTTTAAATGTGTTCTTTAACAGTATATAATATTTATAAAGCTCAGTGTTTTGCGGTCCACTTGTGCTTAGGTTGGCAGGTTCCTCATTAGGGAAGCAAGTTCTCTGTTTTTTTTTCTGTAATTCAACAGTATCACAAAATTCAGTTGTTGACTATCAGTTTGAGGATGTCTGCAGTGTAATTAAAAAGGTGGTGAGTCCACACTTTTTACAGCAGCTTAGTTTGGCTGGTAGTGTAGCAGTTTTTTCAAATAAAAACTCTGTGGGTACCTACAACGTGATTTCTGTGATCAAGTAGTAAAAGCAGCTGGTAACAGCAAATGGCTCTTATGGAGAAATTCTTAATTCTCAAAACAACTTAATTAAGATTTCATATGCAAAAAAATTACTAAATCATCAGTTATATTCATCAGTTATATTTTCCAAGAAGCTTCTAGTGCGGTTACTTTCTTGGGATGTAAACGATACTACTTGTGTTTCAAAAATGGCTTCTGGCAGATACAAAACCCCTTGGAGGTACAGTTGCTCCAGTTAATGGATTGTGCCTCTTCAGCTGGGATGTCAAACCTAGCACCAGTCTGTCCTGTGTAGCTAAAGCCAAACTAAATCTCCCCTACACCCCAGGGCACAGTAACCTAACACTGTGGAGGTTAAGCAGCCTGACAATAGCACGACAGCTATCGTCAGAAACATTTCTCCTTAGAGGTTCCATAAAAAAAAAAAAAAAAAAATCTGCCTCAATTGTGCAGTGCAGTCCTATACTCTGCTGGTTTCTCTTTCCTCAAGATCACATTCATTTTACCACAGACTGTTCTTGAACATCAAAATCAATCTTGCTCAAGTGAAAGAGTAGGGATGAGGTAACCATCATCTGATGGCTTGCAGGCAGCCTCAATAAATGTGCTTTTTATCAGAGAATTAGCAGGCTCATAGCCGAGGGAAAAGGGTGCAGCAGATCACTCATGTCTCATTGTACCAAGGACTAGCCAAGGATGTGGCTGACAAACACCTGGAGAGGGGCTGGGTATTTCTGGAACAGCAGGATAGATGGGGTGGGTGCTAGCCTGGGTGTAGAGAATAAATTGTGAAATTTCAAACATATGTATTTGTATCAAATATGTTTATATATGTTTATATATATTTATATATATTCATATAGTTATCTTTATACATATATATATCACTGAGGAAAACAACTGAGCCAGAAAGAAAAGTAGGTTTGTTGTTGTAGTGCTGCAGTAATTCACTATCCTGTCTCTTTTTGCATTTAAGAACAGAGAGTGGCCTTAGATAGCTTCTCTAATGATAGTGCTACAGACTGAAATCAGTCTATCAGTCAGCACACTGGATTTTGTATTCACTGAAACACTCTGCTGCTTCATTTCACTCTGAAAATATTGTAAATAAAGAAGTATCTCAACTTCATTCCCTTCCATTAAGTGTGAGACACTTCACATTAATGAAACCCTAGTGAAATGATACGAAAGATGGAATTGTCAAGTCAGATCGTTGAAAATTTCTTGTATAAATACACAGGCATATGCTTAGACTGGCAAGGACTGGAAGATTTTTTCAGCCCAGATAGCACGAGCATAATTGAGGAATAAAAGAAGCTGCCGCAGATGGTTATAGCTGTGAGAGGCCCAGTGACATGTGCTTCAGCTCCAAGTTTGCTACAGGGGAGTTACTGAGGTAGGATAACACACCAGAGAGACTGCCAGAGTCTCAGGCTCCAAGAAACATGCTTATTAGCTAATTAGAGCTGCATATTCATAAAGAGAGCAAATAAAATCCGTCCTTCCTATGGGGAGGTGTTCATGAGTTGAAAAGAGAAGTGACAAACCCGCGTCTGTCCCAAGAGATCAGTGCCAGAGAGCATCTGGCAAAGATGAGGGAATGAGAACTTCCAAGAGTGAGGCAACCTGTGGTACTGGCACTGTGTAGGCACTGCCTGGTCAGGGGGGAGCAAGAATTACCCATAATTTCTGCCAATTGCCCGGTAGGATTGGAAAATACCAGTGCTTCCCTGGAAGGGAGGGAGGGAGGGTGTCACCTGGGTCACAAGGTGGCCGTGTTTGAAACCCTGCCAAGCTGTGCTTGGTCTAAAAGCTGAACTAAGAGTGTCCACAGCAAGACCAGGACTTTTTTCCCCCCTTCTGTTCACACCTTAACATGAAGTGCTTGTGGGGTCATTGGAACCGAAAAAAATTCAAGCAGCTGATTCCTGGTCAGTGAAGTGGAAAGGATATCTTGGAGCAGTTTTCACATACCCCTTTCTTAATTGCACTGTCCACTCCTCAGCTACACTTGAGTTTTTAACACGTTTTGCCTCATTTCATTAATAAAATAAGGTTTTTTTATTAATAATAAATAAAAATAGCAGTGCCAATGTTGGAGAGAGTTTGGCTACAGTAGACTGAGAACTTTTATCTTAGTACATGAAAGACCATCTCCTTTCAAATGTTACTGTGTTATCCTGAAAGTGTTGGGAAAAAAACCCTGTTTTTCATGCTCCTGTTCCCTGAAAGTTAGAGGAATAACTCCTCATATACCTGCTGAGACTGTTTCTATTTTCTCCAAAGGGTTTTTTTTTGTGTTGGTGGTTTTGCTGAACTTTTATTTCTCTATTGTCTGTGACAATATGGTTGAACTCTGTTTTATTTCCACATAGAGTATTTGTTTTGCACTTGGGAAATATCCTTAAATTACAAAGGTTGTGAGTTTTTAGAAACTCTCTTAAAAATCTCCTTGCAAATGTAAAAATATGCATGTTCCACACACAAAGATAGCTGGAAATCAATTGTTAATTAAAACAAGGCATTGTCTTCTGTGCAAATGTGAGCTCTTTGAAAGTAAATGCAGACAAGAGACAGACAAGATGAATGCCTCAAGTGCTTGCATTTTGTGACTAAATTTGAAATTTCAGTCTGAATTTTCCTGGTTTATTTATGAACCAAAGGCTCTGTGCACAATTGGTTTTCTGTGCACAAGAAAAGGATCAAGAACAAAAAATGGTCTTTTGTTTGTCTTGTAGCTGCCAATTTAGAGCTCCTATTACTGAGCATGACTTGTTTATGACTATATCAAGTTAGCCATTTAACTCTAATGAGGAGTATTACAGATATCACCAGATCAGCAAATTACAGATGACATTTTAAATTGTTACAAATTCCGTGGGAGACACAGGAACGAGGACTTTCTTCCCAAGGTTTTTTTTTTGTACCATTGAGAAAGTGGCTTTAAATTTCTGGGCTGTGTGATACCATGTGATACAGTAATTCTTAGGAATTCCTAGCTTTTGAGGTTATGATATACCTTGTGCCCACCTTAGCTGACCTCATATATAACAGAGAGAAAAAGTCTTTCTTTCTTTTGTACATCACTTGTATCTTGCAGGGAATATCCTCTGAGACATACATATATATAATTTTTGTGTAATTTGTGTTATTCTGCTTGTGAAGTGCTCTAGTGCTGCTCTTAAGTCAGAGAAGCATCTTTGCTCACTCTGACCTTTCAGCTTGGAGAAAACCAAGCTCAGATGAAGAGATTGATTTGCTCCCTCCACCTTCCTCATGAGATACATCCCCAAAAACCATTCTGCTGTTCACATCAACGTGTCAGCACTTCACTTCTCCACTGGGAGTGGATGGTGCTGAATACTCCCACGGGCAGGGATTTCAGCAGCCTGGAGAAAGGATCTCAACTGTTCTGGAGGGGAATGCTTTATTTTGGGAAACTGCTACCTTTCTTCTCTTGGGTTCACACTTCAGGGCAGGTGTGATGATGTGCTGAGAGCATTTCATGAATTTTCAGTTTGCATCTCCCTTCAGTGTCCTTAGGATTCTCTGCTGGACGTCCACTTTTTTTTTATTTTTTGATTGCTACTTTTCTATTCTTAATAGTGCAGCCCAAAAAAGCAGCAGAGCACCTGCTATCACAGTAGTGTTCTATTGAGTGTAGTAGTTGAACTCCAGATAATAATTTGTCGTCTGCTTCAAGTATGATTTCTATAAATCCTCCTAAGAAATAATCTATAAAATAGCAATGAAGGCTAGTTTTTGATCCTTAATTTTACTTTGCAATAAATCTACCAACACTCAAAATCATCCTCTGAGAATTACATGTTCAGTGAGTCAGAAATGCTATTACAGAACTAAAATTAGGTATTTCTGTTTTACTTTGTGATTACCAGGATGTTTGCCCTGATGTGTATTGCCCTCTATTCTGTTTCTTATACACAATGTCACACCGAGAAACAATAGGTACTCTTTGTGTAGGGGGATGGGAAATATTCTCTATTGAAACTGCTTAGTTGGAGTTACACTGTGGACTAATAAATCCCAGCTGTGGCCTTTTAGGGACACATATCCTGTTGCAGTAGCTATTGTACAGTGCTGACATTTCTCCTACCGTGATTTTTATATTGATCAATTATAATTATTTAGAAAAATATATGGGAATGGTCTGGAATAATTATTACCTTACAAGATGCTCTGAATAAAGCAGGTTTGAAACACAGATTTATCAGGAGAACTGCTGGAACTTCTGCTCCTTTGGCACCAGTACCAGTGTAAATGCTGTGACAATACCCTTGTAAATGTTCCTATCCAGACTGCATCTGTCTGTTCTGGCTTTTGAGTCTTTGGCTCATTGTCTGACTGGAAAAATCACAATGAAAAAATTGTTTCTTTGACTCAGAACTAAAGTGACTATCCATGCAATGCGAAATTATGAAAGTAGTTAGCTTTGAATCAAATGGGATGCTTTACTAAGTCCAAGTTATCCTGTTACAGAGGTGACAGAAAAATATATAGCTCAGAAAGAAACCAGTAACTGACCATTTGGAACTGATATCTCACAATATTTTCCATAGAAGACTATCACCAAAAGCTGGAGATATTATAAACCTAATATGTGCTATATTTTTTCCTGAAAAATCTACATACATCAAATGTTTATTAAAATTATATGCAACTCCAAGTCATGCTAAACAAGTCCTCTGAGCAAAAAGAAGTACGGACATTTAAAACCAACTTATATATATTCAACCAAAAGGACTTTCTTGGTTTGTTGGGGTTTTTTTAACAATGCTGCTTCAGTGTTTGCTGCATTAGATGCATCTTTCTTCCTTTGTTTGGCTTGCTGCTCCTATGGATGAATTCCAAACAAAAAACTTGTATCTCCTTTCTCAATTCCTCATTTTGTAAAAACTACCTAATGTTGGCAGCAAGTGGAATAAAACCATCAGGACTAGAGGGATGTAAAGCAATTTCTGAATTTTATGGCAATGTTCAGAGCTCAACGGGAAATCTTTGCAATGCAGTTGTCATCTCTACAGTAGAACTGAACAACTTTTGAGAGCTTGATGTTTTTCTCCCTGGTGTCCTGATGGGGAATGGATGTGAGGAAACACATCTATAAAGGACTATTAACTTCTTGAAAGTTCAGAATTGTGAAGGCCAGAGCCATTACAGCAACATACTGGCTAATAGGATTCCAGTGTGAAAGACAAATTGAAAGAAATCAGGAAATGTGGCACAAAGAGTAATGAATAAGCACAGCTGTCCCTCATCATTTTAAAGCAAAAATACTTTCCTGCAGTCTTTTATTTTTAAAACTAATTTCAGCTATTAATGTCAAATCAAAGATTAGACTGTCCTTTTTGCAGTAACTGTGTCTGTAGTCTTCTACTTTCACATATAAAATGATTGAAATAGGAGTGAAGAAACACAAGTATCATAGAGAGGCTTTGTCTCATCTAGGATGCTGGGAAATTATGATACAAAACAAGCTATAGAAAAAAAAATAGTATTTTTTCTCAGAGAAATCCAGAACTGTAGCTATTGTTCTCTAGCAGTTCAGTTATCAACTAGCAGTTATCAAAATGGCTAGAAGCCAGTTTAAAATACTTCAGATTCTCCTGTTTTGAGGTTTTATACAACTGCCTATCTGCAGCTGGTAGTGCTGTATTACAAGCCCCTGAGAACATGAATATGTTATGTTCTGTAAGTATTTCCTAAGTCTGAGTAATGCAATTACAAAACCAGAAACTATACCCTGGACTGTAGTTGTAGTTACATGTGACAGATAAAAGCTTGTCTAAGGTACAACTGCCTATTTGATGAGTGTAAGGACTAAATCTCATACATTTAAAACCTAAATGTAAGTCACTGTCTGTAGTTAGGGATGGGGCAATGTGGCCTCAGAGCACCAACCTGCAGGTGTTTAGACCATGGTTGTGGCTTGACACTGTAAGACATTAAATGCTCCCAATCCCATTGCCTCCTCCAGCTATAAGGGGTTCTCAGTAAATCCCCTAAGTAGGAATTACATTTAGCAAAATAAAATTAATTTCCTTCTCTTGTTTTAATTGGCTGAGTTCCTAAATTAGTGGAAGCATTCAGAATCCATTAAAAATAAACATCAAAAGGCAGCCTAAAGTTTGTATTCAGTCAGCACAAACCCATTTGTGACTGTAATTTCCAACTTTAGGCTTTGCTTGGTTCCCAGCAGCAAATGAAGCTCATAATTGTATTGTGAATGATGGGGAAGTATGGTAATGAAACATCTGGAATATTTAGGATTGGGAGAGCCTGGAGGTAGCCCCAGTCAGTGTACACAGCTGCAGCAAACCAGAGCTCCTGTGTGGTAAATACTCCTTATCAATTCTTTGTACAGGTTTAAAAAAAAAAGAAAAAAAAAAAAAGGTTGTTGATGAAGTTCACAATCCTATTATCAGTTTCACCACATTTCCCTGTTCCAAATAGCATCAAGGATTGTGTATACTTACAGAGAAGCACTCGTCTCCTGTTTTCAGGAGAACAGAGACAGCTGTTGTGAAAACTGCTGATGCCAGACAGAGGAAGAAAGAACAGAGATAATGGAAAATGTCAGAAAAGAGAAGGAGAAGACTGATGAGATTTTCAGCACTCATGAAGTATGTCATGTCAAAGGTGTTGGACATGATGAAGTGAGATAACAAGTACACACCACGCACTGAAAGTTTCTCTGCTTATATACTTGCATATCTGCAGCACGATTTTGCTATTTCTTAAGCATTTTTCATAGAATGGTTGGGATTGGAAGGGAATTTAAGGACTATCTAATTCCAACCCTTCTGCCATGAGCCAGCATGCCACCCACTAGCTCAGGTTACCCAGGGTCCCATCCAGTCTGGCCTTCAACACTTGCAAGGATGGGGCACCCACAGCTTCTCTGGGCAGCCGGTGTCTCACCACCCTCTGAGCAAAGAATTTCCAGCACTCCCAAGCCCTTCTCTGCAGGGCTGCTCTCAGTGTTTGTGATTAAAGTCTCAGAGGGAAAAAAATCCAGTTTTCCCATGGACTCTGTCAGTCTAAACTTTCCAAAGGATCTGCCACAGAACTTGTAGCATAGAGAGTTTAAAGGCATTGGGAGCAATCTAGAACCTGCAAGTGAAGGTCAGCAAATTTAGCTGTGTTATAAGGAACTCATCACAGCAGTGCAATTTTACTTTTATTTACAGTTACAGGTAATGATTAAAACCTGTGGATTTCAGAAGGCTTCCACTCAAGTTAGGGCAGTCTCACAACAGCTGTGAAATTGGAATACCAGCACAGCACCTCGCTCTAACTCAGCACCTCACACTTGCAACTTATCCTATGTGCTTTCTTTGAGGGAAGGTGAAATAGAGCTGGCTGGCTGTGGACTTGTTCTGCGTGTAGTTGCATCTGCCTCTGTTTCCCTGGTGTGATCTGTTTTGTAAGAATGTATTTTTAATAAATAGTAATTCTATTAAAGAAGACAGGTAATTGACATATGCTTGTGCAATTTCTATTTTGTCTCCTGGTTCACGTATTGTCTTTTTTAGTCTTTCTTATGTTATTTTTAATTGTATTTTTTGTATTTTCAGGTGTGTAAATCTCCTATGTTTGGCAGTCTTATGAGAGATATGCAAGTGTATGGAGTCATGCCCCATGAAGAACTTGTCACAAGGGAGGAGGAATGGTGTTTGTTCACAACCATCCAAGAATTATAATGGTTAAAAGTGCCTTTGTAAGTTCCCCTATCAGTTCATTCTCAATAGAAGCTTTGCTGTGATTTGCTGAAGCTCAACAACATACTGTGTCTAGTCTTTGGCAGTTGCTGGACTACAAATGAACCTGAACTTCCACTTTGAGAAAGTTCAAATTGCTAGTAAACAGTGAAAACTGATTTTCCTAAACTCTAGAGCTATATAGCACAAATATGGCCTGCAGTAATCCTATAGCTCTGCATCTCCATGCACTGCACGTGGTGAGAAAATATTGTCTCCAGCTGCTGCCTGCAAAAGAGTTTCTATTCTGAGGCATAACATTTCTCTGTAGGGATACATTAGCTGAATTTATATATATAGCCTGTCAGAAGTCATAATCTAGAGAATTAAGCTTTTAAACATTTGTGAACTACCTTGTATAATGAACTTCTTATCCTGCTTAAATTATTGAAAAGACTCAGTGAAGTGAGACACTTAATTTTGGTAGAGTGAAATCTTTTTAAAGGACGAGTTGGAGAGAAAATTCAGCATCTGCAGAAACATGAATGTCAGAGTTTCAAAGCTTCTAACTATTGCATGACTGTGTTTCAACAACATGCACACATTTGCAATAAATCACATTATCCATCATGCTTTCCTCAATGTACACAAGGGCATAAATAGGTATGAAAATGTCAACTGGAAAGCTCCATTATTTGCAAAATTTTGCAGGATTTGTGCTTCCATGTTATTTTACCCAAATACCAAATAGAGATAAGTTGCACAGGGCAACCTGTCTTCTCGAGACTAAAGGTCTACCACATAATCAAACATAGTAGTAAAAGTTCCAATAAAAACTGGAATTGAATTATTAACCTCTAGAGCTCTAAATCAGCCTTAAAAGTTGTCTGTGAGGGTTTAGTCTCCACAATCCTCCTCTTACAGTAGATTTCCAGCTCTCAGTGTGCAGTCTGGCAGCAGTAAGTGCACTGTGGCTGTGAGCAGCTGTTCATGATGGCATCCAGCAGCTGAAAAAAAACCCACTGAGAATGCCAAAACCCAAAATTTTAAATCCTACTCTAGAAACGTCCCTTCACTCCCCTTACTTGAAAGGACAATTTAGTCACAAAATTTAAAGTTAATTTTGGATGAAAAAAGCATAAGTTAAAATGTAGAAAGTTTTCTGCTTCTTTTTGGGTTGGTTTCCCCATCTCCTCCCCTTTTCTCTCCTATCTATATCTTTGCACCTTTTGAAACTAATCAGATGCCTTGGCACACCAGACTGTGGGGCTCCTCAGCCTTACATATGTTATAGATTCAGGATCCTCTCTCTGAAAGGCTGGGGTGTGATGGGATGTCTTCTATGAGACTGCCACAACTGGAAGGCGAGGTGCATCCTTCCTCCTAATTCTGCCTTGGCAGTTTTTCAATATGCCTTTCTTGGAGCTGGTAGCTCTCAGGTGTCAGACATTGTCTTTGTCAGGTAAGTGTACTTGTGCTTTTATTGCGGTGCTTTTTAGACCAGTTTGGAGTACTTCTGCGTCCTCCTCTTGGAAAATGTAGGTGGACTTTGACCTGCTTATAGAAGCTAGAATTGTTGATGGATGGGTCGAAGGCAGAGTTTCTCATGGGTGTATGCAGCCCCTGTGCTCACGAGTGACACTGAAAGATAACTGAGTGCTGTCCCCAAGCCACCCTGGCACTGTTACCACTGCCCAGAGTAGATTCTGGGAATGGCTGCAACCTTGTCTTCTCTATCCCTTTCCTGGGAGGTGAGTTGGGAAAACTCCAAGTACTAGTGCAAGCAAGAGGAGCACAAATAATCTGTTTTTTTTTTTTACTGTCCTATGGTCTAAACTCACTTTAAGTAACTCTTACCTGCCTGCTAACACTGTGGTCAGTGTAGGTAAGGGGCACCACAGCATGGGGCCAGAATTGAGTCCTTGGAAGAGCTTCTTATAAAACTATTGGCTTCTCTGACTTCCTCAAGAGCTTTCTCCAAAGGAGTTACTAAATCTGCTTTGCCATAGGGAGCGCTTTGGGGCCCAGATGCACATGAGGAGTTTCATCATTTCCTAAATGTTGTGCTTGGTGTGCATCCACAGAACACACAGCTGAAGAGGTGGCCCAGAGAGCTCTGTCAGGGTGCAGCTTCCCCCTGGGTTCCCTCTGAGAGTGTTCATTACCAATATTGCTGGTGGTGTAATAGCTACAGTTTGTAGGCACAAAAACTTCTTGTGGTTAACTCAAGTGCTGTACTCCAGTCCCAATCTCTCTTGAGTCTGGTTTAATTCATTTTCACTAGCAGTAATTAGATGACCTTTACCAGATCTGTACCTGACTATAACTGGCACTGAATCTTTGCATTTTGCTTATTGCTTTCATAGCATTAAATTAAAAATGTGTCAGGGTACGTTCTTAGCTATTGCAAAATTGTTGCAGTAAATGAGAGATCTATGGATTTTTAAAAATCATCTTGTCCATTTCTTTTTATTTTGACTTGGCTGTATTTCTGTCATAAAAATCTTTTAAATGTTTTTATTTTTGAATAGAGCATTAACGAAATCTGCAGGCAGCATCAGAAAGCCCACTGATCTCTTGTCACTGGGTCCCACAATACTGGCTGATTATAATTTTCTTTTTATGTCACAGAATGTATTTCAGTGGAAGCACTCCAAACTTAAACTAACTTGAGAGTTTCAATTAAATGTCATTTGCATTTGGCTGCTGCTGTCTGTGTGGGGAACAGTGGGATGACACAGCTTCTTGGTTCCTTTAGCTGTGCTGTGGTATTGCTCAGTGAAGCTTCCTTGTTGCCTGCTGTAGGAAGACAAAGTGACATATTTGTTCTTTTATTGTCACTGATCATTCCTGCTGTCACTGGGATACGTGGGACTCTCATCACGTGAGAGGCAGGAAATCAATAATATTTAGGAAGAATATTGTTAATACTTAATCCCAGGAGCCTGAATACATTTCCCAGATAAAGCTTACGATTAGATCAGTCACCAGATATCAAAAAATATAAAGGTTCTCAATAATGCTTTTTTGCACTTCTTGTAAGTTCAAGTAATTTCTATGTCCTGTAAGGGATATTATCATATACTACTCTGTATAAGATTACCTCCTGCAGGTTTATAGATTCTTTGTATGACATAAAATTATACAAATACCTTCTTTGGTGGGGCTAAAGGGCTTGTATTAGGTGATCTCCAGAGGCCTTTCCAAACTAAATTATTCTATGATTCTATTCCCTTGTCTTGAATTTAATCTTTGCTTCCTTTGAAGTGAAGAACTTTCATGTTTTAATGGTAGGCTCAAGGTGAGGGAGCACAGGTACTCATGGTGTGAGTCATTCAGTACCTGGCTGAGAAATGAGGGACAGTGTTTACCAAGTTGCCTGAGGTTCCTGTTCTGCAGATGCCATCTTGCAAATTACTTTCTTACAAATAGTGGGAGTATTTAATCTCCAGTGTGCTGTATAAAGCACCTACAGTGTGATAATCCTGGAGACTCTTGCTGCAGCACACTGCGTCTTCACTCAGGGAAAAGCAGCTGTGAAGGAATGTGAATGAGCTGGGAATTTGAAAACACTCAAACTGATAGAGTGAATAATTACTTATCTGAAAGGGAAGTGTATGAAACCCCATTACTGTTACTGAGCCCGAATGCAAAAACGGAGTCTGTTCAGCTCAGGGAGGTGCCAGTCCCAGCAGAATGTCAGGGTTTCCTCTCTTCTTGCTCTGGTCAGGCCCTTTGAGCCCAGAGCAGGAAGGGGGTCCCCCAGGAACAGCCCTCCAGGAATGCTCTAATTGCAGATGGCAACGGCACCGCTGCACCAGCTCCTCTTCCCGTCTCTGTCACTTTGATTAATTTTTGCAAGGATGCTCTCCAGCCTCAAAGCTGATGATTTAAGATTAGCCTGGGTCAAAGAAATAAACGTCTCTGATACATTTCAAGATTGATGGACAGGAGTGGTCCTCTGGTGCAGAGAATACAGTGGCTCATTAGGGCATTTCCAGAGGAAAGAAATGTTGCATTCTCTGTTTGTTGTACAAGGCAATGATTTTTAAAATTATAAACTGTTTGTTTCAGTATGAAGAGAAAATGACTCTGTTTAATATTTGGTTTCCACTGATAATCTCATTAAAAGAGGGATATCACCCTCTAAAGAGTAAAAAATGTCAGAATAATGAGGAATGTGCTGAACAGACAGTGGGAGCTTTTTGCTGGCAAGGTGTTAACTGGTGAAAATGTAAATGCCTGACCTTTAGATTTCTGTTGGGAGTTCTGAATGTGTGTCTTTGTTTTGAAAAGTGAAATTGTTACATGATCTTTGATGGAACTGATGAACTATAATGGCTGTGGAGATAAAAGTATGAAATCTGTGGGAAAAAAAGGTGAAAATTAGGCCACTGAAGAAATACATTTGGTTTTTATGTTTTGTCACAAGATTATAAACAAGAAATAATCATAAATGGTATTGGTCCCTCTCCAATAATTTCATTTTACTGATCTTTCAAAAGCTATATTAAAGCTTCATTTGCTTTTCACCCATTAGAAACATTTAAAAGTGCAGGTAAACTCTGAATTCTTCCTCTGAAATAACTGAACCCTACAGAATTGCTAACTATATTCAGGCGGATGATTCTACTAAAGAATATTGTCTCCTAGGAGATAATGATCATCTTCATTTTCACGCTTCTAGAAAATTCTCAGTACTTTACAGAATCACTGAACTAAGAAATTAATTTCTGTTGCTTGTATGAGAACAATAATGTCTCCAGACTCACTGTTCTCAAGTAGCCCTTTGGGTACTGATGTCTATATCAATTTGATTTTTTCACATGTAAAATTCTAACAAGAAAGATGGCCACATGCGTTCAGTTCTTGATTCTCATCTCTTCTTGATTTAGACCATAAATTCTTCATGTTGGTACACATCACTTGGTGTAAATTATGACAGAAATCCTCTATCAGATGCATGCTCACCAAATTTTCTTGCTGCTACACCCAGGTCCTGTGTACCTGGAGAAGCCAGGCTCTGTCTCTTCTCCTAAATATCATGTTCTTTCCACTCACACTAACAGTGAAATAGGCACTGGCCCCTATTTGCATCCCAGCTTGAAATCCATGATGAGGCATAACATAAAACTAACCCAATCTCAATGTTAGGCTGCAAATTTTGGATAATCTTCTGACTTAGTAGTGTGTCACTCACATAACCATTGAGGTAAAACAAATCTTCAAATAAAGAAAGCATACCTAAAAGGCTAACAGCTTGGAGTGTAAACCTTTTCCTCCAGAGAGTATTTAATATAAATAATGAATCATAAACTACTTTGTAAAGGGTGGTAGAGATGGGTTGGGTATTCAGTCTGTCCTTCTTGAGAAGTCACGTGTGACCAGCTCTTCATTTTCAATTCCAGACTTTTTATTCAGAATTACTCAGTGAATTCTCACATACACATATTTCAGGCTGCTGAAGAATTACAAATGCGATTTCAATATTCAGCTCCTGTGTGATTTGTTACTTTCGGGATGTGGTGTTGGCCCTCTCTGTTTCGTGGTTGGATGAATGCAGTTCTAGCAACCCCTCAAGAAATATTATCAGAGCTATAAACATTTTTAAAAAGCTGATAGAGGAAGGCTGGCTGAGTAAGGGATCTTTTAATATTCCATTCTGGGTTTCCTGAGCTGAACTTTGCCAGAGGCATTGTTACAAGGAGAAAATATCCTGTATAATATTTAATGTGGTGGAATTCAAAGCATATGTATGCGTATGCATTTCTGTGTCAGGGCTTAAGCCTCAGGCATTGAGGACATTTCTTCAAGCCCTTCTGTTAAATCCATTAAGCATTAGCCTCTGCAGTGCTCTGCTAATCATCACCAAGTTTTGTAAGCTAAAGGTAATAAAACATGAAGGAGGAAAGAGTTTGCCAAGCAAATAAGTTTAATTCTGTGGACATAACTCACATTATCATATCACAGATTTTGGTATTGTTCTGGAATTGTGCTCTCTATGCTCAGACACTTTGGGTACAAATGTTGCTTTATTGTGTCTTGGGACAAAATATAGGGAGTAGGGCAATGATATTTAATAGGATAAGATATGGTTGATGATGTTGCCAAAAGCTGAGAGAAAGAGATTTGCTAGGACGTACTTGGTGAAATTTATAATTTACTGCATATAATTTCTCTTTGCCTGTGTACACTATTAATCTTGCCTTGAATTTATCACCTTAGAAAGTTTATGAAACAATTTGTTTACTGATTTGCTTAATGCAAATTTCTACTGAGCTTTCAAGTTTTTTCTTTCCTAAACTGGCGCAGTACTTAAAAGGTGAATTGGGCTCAGGCTTGGTGCAACTGTTTGCACATGAACACATGGATTTTTTAATTTAAAAAGGGTTTTTTAAATTATTTTTTTCCAAGAATGGGGTTTTTTTCCCCACCTAATTATAACATTTTTGAGCATTTGCCACTATCCAATCTGTAGAAGACCGAAATTTTATTGAAACCGAATATTTTGGGCATATGATCTTTCCTCAAAGATTTTCAGGGCTGTTATTGTACACACAGCCAGCTTATGAAGAAATCTTCTAAAACCAGTTATATAGGAAATCAGATATATATTTTTTGGGGGGGAAGAAACTTACAAGAAAATAATACGTGTTTCTTCAATTCTTCCTTAATTTTCTTACCAAAGGTACTGAACTTTCATAAACTCATTGTGAGGGAATTGCTGTATTAAATACTGAAACTTATCAGACTCTGAAATGTGTTTTAGGTCCTGGATTACATTACAATACAGGTGTTACTACGTGTATTGGCATTCAAACAATTTCTAGAAATTTACTGGAAAACTTCTTCATCTTATTTCTTTGAAAGCTTTAAGTCAGAGAAGGATTTGAGTTGCAGATGCCTTAAAATTTTGAGAATTTTGAGAAAAAATGTGTGAGCGAGTGTTTCTGTTGGTTTAAATACAAGTGTTGATTAACTACCTGCCACCTTTTAGGTGTGTGTGTGTTTCCATTTGCATGTGCAATGTCACAAATATTCATGCTTGGTAGGCAAAATGAGATCCAGGTAACCCCCAAAAACCAGGCTGCACCATCCCCTTCAAGATGACAAAGTTACTTGCAGATGCCTCATGAAGCAATGCATTCTTTATTACCTTCTGCTTTTATAGACCTTTTTATGTTCTTCCTGTTTTTCTGCTGAGAAAATGATGTTATTCCAAGACCTGCCATCTTCCTAAAGACTACTCAGCCAATATTATATGACTTGAAATAATCATATTGAAATATAATAGTCAGGAAACTAATAGTGTTGCCCAAGATGCAGAAACCATTTTCTGAGAAATTTATCAGTGACAGGGCACACTGTATTCAAAGATAAACCTCAGGAAACCTTCACTACGGAAGACTTGTATGGTTCTGCTTCAGAAATGTAGCCACCAAGCAAATGAGCAAATAAGATTGTTACAGAAGGCCTAGACATAAAGCTGCCTAGAAAGTATGATTTATTGCAGTAGTTTGTTTCTCATATTTGAATGATGTTTTTAATTTTGCGTGTTTTATGTAATACCATTCATACATTTTTGTTTGAATAAATCAGGATAAACCCTTGGGAGATTTTTATTGCTTCTAAAGATGTTTTATGAGTGAAGTTATTCTTGTGATCACCTTTCTGTTACTTGTGGTTATCACTGCAGTATGTGAATGCTTCACAAATATTTATCTTTGCATTCCCTTACCAGATCTGTCTGGCCCTGACAAGGACAGCATTACCCCTGCCTGTTTCAGCATATGAATGCTGGCACTGGAAGTCATCCTACCTGGGCATTGGAAATCACACAGACTGAATTTTAATACTCTGGCCTGCACTAACACCTCTGAAATCCAGTGCTGCCTGTTCAAACAGAGATTTCTGAATTCACAGCATAGCCAAGAGGCAAAGACACCCTGCACAAAGACATTGAGATAAATATTTCAGTCTTCAGCAGACTGGAATGACTCAGTGAGTAGTTGCATTTTTGAAGTATCTGAGTTGATCAAAGTTGTCAGAATCTTCAGCATTATTTAGTGCATTGCAAAACATTTTACCTTATATTACTTCTTCCACTTCAATTTAATGTATTTTTATGGGTTTTTTATTATTATTTTTGTGCACTTGGTAGATGTGTGCTTCATCTTGGGCATCTGGGAAACAATCCTTGACTGTTACTACCTGGAATAACTCCACTGACGACATCTTGCAATACATACCCCCTTTTTAGTTTGGAGTTCCTTACTGACAGGTGAATGCAAAAACATAGGGGAGATCTTTGGATTCTTTGGGTATCAACATTTCTGCTGGAGGAGGAAATACAGAGCATCCTAGAATTGGCCATGAAGAACTGTTTAAATGCTGGAGGCTTTGACTGTCTTTGAACTCCTAAATAGTTATGGAAAGCATTTTATTATCATGCTTTAGTATCTAGAAACAGTGAAGAAACAAGTTCCTATAGAAGTGCTTCTTCAATATTTCAAAATGAAATGCTGTGACTGAGCATATCCCAAATAATTTTAAGTTATTGATTGATTTTTGTCTTGCTTCCTGTAGGGTCTTTGGTTTAATAAAGAGTTTGAGCAGTGGAATGCAGAGTGACTGATTTTAGCCCGTGATTAATCGCATATATAACAGTTGAGGGATACTTCTGGCTTTTCCCCCCCCCCATATTTTTTTCCACAAAAACCTTTCATTTATTGATAGGTGTCTCATAAATGATTACACAGATGACTAGATGCTGTTGCTAATACTTCTTCCACAGTGTGGCCAATAAATCCACTGGTAATTACAGGGAGCTTCATTTATGGCTGTTTCTAACATAATTCAATCGATAGCTGTTCCTCCACCTAGTGACACCTACTGACAATAATCCATTTGAAGTGCACACCTTCAGTGCCATCCACAAGGATCTGAAGAGACAGGGCAGTGCATGCCCTGTTCTGCAGGTACAGGCTGAGGAACAGGGGGATTGATTTTCTGAGGGTCAAGTAAGTGCATGGCAAAGCAGGGCTTTGAATATTCTTCTCCAGCTCATGAGCTTGCTTTCTAAACAATGAATTGTTCTCCTGGGTGGGAAGTGTGGGCACAGTTTTAAAATAATTTTCACTTGTTGATGTGTGTTTGGAATTGGAAACTTTGCAGAGGGAATTTAGGCCTAGCAACTGTGACATTGCTTTTGTTAACTGCATTTCTTAGTCTCTCTTAGGTATCAGCCATGGATTTTCCTTCTTTGTGACTTTTCCCTCTCTCTGAGCCACAGGTAGAAAACCACTGGTGTGGACTAAGAAGTAAAGGTGGTATTTTTGTCTCTGCTTTGTATTTTACTACTGCAGCCTGGATGGCTCTGTAGTCGCTCGGACATTCTGGATCATTGCCCCTGGTTCATTTGCAATAAACAGTTACTTAAACCCTCGCCTTTACAACCCTTATGGCAAAATTTAATTCCTTTATAGTTTTTTATCCAAATATGACTACTACTGCATGGCAAGAAATGAGATGAGGTCTTCTCCAGTAAATTGACTTTGAGAGTAACTATCTGCCATCTGATCAGAAACCACACTGCTTCCTGTACCTTCACACTTACTCATCTTTGCAGTATCAATCCACTGAAAACTGACAGTAGAATTTTGGGTAGTTTTAATTAGAAAAAAAACTGTCTTAGGATCTACAAAGATTGCATAATCTGGAGGTGTGCAACAGCCGCCTGTCTTGCACACAAGAATTCCCACCCAGTTCACCTCTCTAAAGTCTGTCCTTCACTTGTCTTTTGTACTCTCAGAGGTCTTGTTTGGGCTGAACTTCCTATCTGGAACCCCATGAACTCAGCACCAAGCAAGTGAAAAACCAAGCAAATGTCTCCTGCTTTTCTGGTCACCTTCCTCTGATTGCTCCTGTCACTCTCCTACTCCAGGTTGTAGCAAACTTGTAAACCAGACATGAGGCAGGAGGGCAGAGCTGGAGAAAATCAGCAGCAAGGAGATGCCCAAAGATAAAGTACAAACATAATTTCTATCAAACCTAACCTATTTCTTGCAACAAGAATGGATATATATAATCTGCATAACCTTCATGTATCTTCAGTCATTTCCCCACAACTTAATTCTGAGAGGAATGATGTTTAAATAAATGTGATTAGGTTCAGATCCTGGCTCTGTGACAATCTTTCTGTGAAACATTGCCCAGATTTTTATTGTTTCCATTTGTCACCACTAAATGGACAGTGGTAGCTATTTGCCCATTTAAAAAGTAAGAACAAAAATTTCAAAAGACTTTTTGGCAGTGGACATTTCATTTAAAACACAATTCCCGTTAGAGTTTTCCCATCAATATGGTTACCAAAAGATGCAGATAAGGGGTTTTGATATTTTAAAAGTTATTTACAAATATTAGGTTGCTGACCCTAAGGAAATTTGGGAAGATAGTTGTTTGGTCATTCTGTGAATACTGCAAAGCCTCATCCTAAAGCACTTAATGAAATGGGACTAAGGCTCAGACAAAAATAAATTGCTTGAGCTGTAGGAAAACACTCCATGTCTGCTCATCTACCCCAGGGATCAATACTGGATAAACACTGTTAAACATCTCCATTAATGACCTGCTCGATGGCCCACGGTGAGCCCAGCAGGGTTGCAGACACTAAATTGGGAGTGGCTGGGTCACCAAATGATTATGCTGTTGTTTCAGAGGGATCTCAAGAGGCTGGAAAAAATGGACTCCTGAGCTCCACAAAGCAAAGTCCTGGACCTGGTGAGGAATAACTCCCTGCACCAGTACAGACTATGTGGTGTCTAGCTAGAAAGGAGCTTGGCAGAAAAAGGCCTTGGGGCTCCTGATGGGCACCAAACTGAGTCCAGCAAAGGGCAATGAAGATGATGAAGAGAACTGGAGAATCTTAAATATGAGGGATGGTTGGAGAGAGCACCAAAACAGGTTGCCTAGAGAGGTTATGGACTCTCCATCCTTGGAGATACTCAAAATCCCAATGGACACCCTCCTTGGCAATTTGTTTTAGTTAACTCTTCTTCTAGCAGAGATCTACATAGTCTCTAGAGGTTCATCCAACATCAACACTTACATAATCTTGTGGAACTGATGAAGAACGGCTGAAGTAACTGGGGTTGTTTTCTATTTGGTGCAGTCTAGGAGAGTGAATCCTTGTAGCCTGGTGTGTTAACTCACTCATGACAATTTCATGTGTCTAGGCTCACAGTGTCCTTAATTGTACAGCTAATTTTGACAAATTTATGTAAAGTCTTCGATGTGAGAATGTGTTTTTTATTTGTGGGGAATATGGCTCTGAACCATTCATTGACACTTCCTCACGAACTGTCAGATCTTATTGTGATGAGCAGGTCCCAATCTTCATGTACTCTCACATTTATTTTGAAAATATGTGTGTTAGCTTCGAAAAGTTTAAGCTTCTATTTTTTTATGTACAGTGTTAGAATATTTGTGTGTGAACAGCGGTAGACATGCAGAGCTCAATGTGTAAGTATGACTTCTGGGGCACACTGCTTTGGCAGGATGTTTCTCCCTGTTGGAATACTTAATCCAGATATGTTTGCAAAGCTATTTGAAAGGCTTGGATGGAAGGTGAAACAAAGGTGCAAAATATTACAGTTACATGATATTTACTCTCAAGCTAAAGGGCTCTGAACAGGAGAACCCAAGGGAACTTTTTTATGACAAAAGTAACATTTCATTCCAGGGTTTTTGCTAAGCTTACACATCTCATATCTGAGCACTTTGCAGGCCTTGCTGGTATAACTGCATCTGCAGGTGATAAAAATAAACAACTTTTCCTGCTGAGAATATCACTAACAGATGCTGAATTCACAGCAGATTACAATATACTGAGCCTTTGCAGTTTTTACCAAAGAGGATATGAAATTTTTGAGACCACACTATTATGTTGGAGAAGTGTTTTATCTAACCACCCCGTGAAGACAACTTACTAACACCTAATATGAAGTTTCAGGGTTACACACCAAGTAGCAGAGAATCTGAAGAATATAAAAGCTAAAACCCTAGGCATCATTAGCATAGCAAGAATACATATTTTCCATAGTTACGGAGGTTATTCTCCTAAGTCAGTTGAAGTCTACATACTGAAATATATCCACTCTGCTAAGAAAAAAAATATATATAATACACTAAACTTTCTAATTTATATTAATTTTCATCCAAATGATTGTTCATGTGAATTCTCCTAGTGCATATAGTGCAGTTTGGTCCTACAGGATTCTCCATGAGGATTTAGCTTGGAAGAGCTGAAACTGAGAGAACAGTTTGGCCACAAAAGAGAAAACTTTGTCCTTCCAATCCTAATTAAAGCTGTCTGTTGATGTCAGATTCAAATGCTGCTCTTTCGATTCACATTAAGGCTAGTTATTGATTTTAGCAAAATGAAGGACAATAGCAAATGCAGTTTTAAAGGAGATGTCTGCTGCACACGTGCATGTGTCTGGTTAGGACTCGAACAGCGTAGGGGCTGGAAACTTTGGATCTTGGTACCATGTGCAGGGTCAGAAAAGCACAGATGGAAGCTGAAAGTCAGTGGGTGATTATGATGAGACAGTAATGGCTGACAAATGTTTAAAGAGAAATATCCAAAAGCCACACTAATAGAAACTGTTCTGCATATTACATACAAATGTAAACGTTCATGCTTCCTGTATTACAATAAATTTGATACAGCTTTTCACAGCATGGTAATTTGCATTTATTGGCATTCCTGTATCCTTCAACAAGGGGTGCCTTGCTTTATGTAGCCACCACAGGAAAGAGGTGAGAACTTAAAAGACTGTTCTAGCTCAAAGCCCAGCATAAATTCACTTGCTCTAAGACATCACCAGTCACCTGCTTCTGCTTCTTGAAGGTTTCATTAAGAAGCAGATCCCTCTTTGGAATGCAGATTTGGTAACAGCTAATTAGTTTACGTAGCTAATCCTGTACACAGTCTCTCAGGTTATGAAGATAAACTAAACAGGATGAATAGAAAGAAATATCTACAGCTTGCGACAATAATCAATCCCTAGACATTTTCCCAATGTACATTTAATGTACACTGAGATATCTTTCAAAGCCAAATACTGTTGGAACAGCTGAGAGAAGCTGCGGAAAAGCCTTGAATTGGGATTCACATCTGACTACTTTGGACTTAAGTACAGAAGGGCTGCTTACTGTAAGATGCTTTTCAGTGTTGGAATTGGGGGCTAGGGGAGATCAGTGGGAAAGAACGATCCAGGCAATTCTAGGGAGGTCAGAAGTAACCTGATTAATCTGTCCTGTTGTGTCACGGCAAGAATGAATGATGTATTCACCTCTGTCATGACAATTTTCAGCTGAGTGAGATGTGGCTATGGAAAAGCCCATTTACACTAAAAAAGATCAGAAGAGATTTTTCCAGCTTGCTGTTACTTAGATTTATGTGGCACCAGTCAGGTTTCAATGAACATTCTCACTATCAAAATATTTTGTTCTTTTAGTAACTCTCTCTTCAGTCACTAAGTTTAAAGGTACTTCCACTCTTGGTTTTAAAATAAAGTAAGTTCTGTTTTTTTCAGTGTGCTTTATTTGTAGTCCCAAGTGAAGTAAAACCAAATCAGCTTAATCAGGTTCTTTTTTTTTAAATGTATGAGCAAACAAATAAGTAGTTTTTCTCTGTATGTGCTCAAGCACTCTAGGAGTATATCCGTGGTTCCCTTTGCACACAAAAGTATTTTCAATCTGAGAAGTTTTATACTTTCAAATTCCTGAACTAGTTGTACTTGCAGGTCTGTATCTTCTGAAAATTTTCTCTCTGAATATAACATTGCAGATTTAGATTCAGAGTTGTCCTAATGTGCCACTGAAAGTCAAGAATTTCTGAATTCGTTAGGAATAAAAATCAACTCGTCAAAAATGATGAGATAATAAGAATAAAACTGTCAATGATTCTGCTTGCTTTGTGACTTGTTAAGTCTACATTTTAAAGTTCCTCTCCACAACCAAGAAAACCTAAACACATTTTTCCAGAATCAAAGATGTGTGACTCTAGAGGCTGTCTGTTTTAAAAAGAACAGAATGAGACCAAAAAGCAAATTGGTGAAAATGGTAAAGGATGCAATAACACTAAAAATGAAATTAACAGAAGAAAGCTCCTTTGTGTGGTACACAGTTGTGGATGGAAGTCAGCTGACATTCCCTGTATTTGGATATTTTGTTTATTAAGCCAGGAGCACGTGTACAGGAAGGGGACAACTGATGCAGATGAGGAAGTGACAGTTGTGTGTAAAAATGTGCATTCAATTTGTGCTTTGTTGAATGCTGTCAGTAGATGCTCGGTGAATGGCAAAGCATCTGTCTTTTCTAACATAATTAAATTCTCACTGATTTGCATCTCAGATTTGTTCGCTTGAAAATAAGCTGTTCTGCAAATGTGACATCATCCATTGAAACTCCTTGGAACATCACACAATTATTAATATATTATCACTAAATTGATAGTGAATGGTTTTCCAAGTCATAAAATGAAGGACCAGATTATTTCACAATAAAAAGGATGTAAAATAGCTAATTACTTGGACTGAATTGCCTAAATGATTTTGTTCTGCACTTCATGTGTTAAACACTGATAAATGAGGGCAATTAATACAGCACCGAAGTCCAGAGTGTGCAACTTACAGCACATAGTGCGAAGAGAAATTATTTCTACTCCTTGGTGCAGTTGTTTTTGACTGTCAGTCTCAGGTATGAGGGCTCACCTGTTTGCATTTCAGCCAAGATTCCAACAATAAATAAGTTGCCATGATTTTATTGCGTCTGTACTGGCCCATGTGTGTTGGATGTGTGGGACTTCCATAAGTTGTGCTGCAAAGCTCAGGAGTGCTTGTGAGATCTTCCTTGTTTCATGGCTTTACAGGAAGATAGTCCATATCCCTTAAACTTTACACAGTCTCCAAAAGAGTTGGTTATTTTTCAAATTTATTGAATATAAATTATATATTGCATACATGTCTTCTTCTATGCACCACCTTTCTTTTGCTGTGACAATTTTCTTTAGGTGGGCATATTTTAGATAGAAATTTTCTACTCTAGTCATGTAAGTTCTAATTTGAATTTCTCTAAACAAATGCTGTCTAGCCCAAAGAGCTTCTAAGTGGGGTAAAGGCTCTTTGTTTGTTCCAGAGGGTTTGGGGTTGTTTTGGTGGAGAAAGGGGGTCCTAAACTAAAATTAATTGTTTTGCAGTTTCTTGATTACCTAGGTTTTACTTCTGGACTTTCCCATCTTGATAGGTCTCATTCTGCAGCTGTAAAATTAACAAATAAATGTTCTTTTGTCTATTTTGCCTGCTTGGTTTAATCTGGGAGGCCTTTAGGGAGCATATAATGTTCACACAACATCCTTCTATTTCACCCAGGAGTTCCATGGTTAGAATAACCATCCTGTACCCCATTCTTTCCATTTTCCAAAATTATTCAATCTTCCTCATTCCATCAGAGTGCTCACACACCAAACTGTAGGATATCCTGGCATAGTGGAAGCCATTCTTACTACCTTTTTATTGAAGCAACTCTCATTTGTATGGAATAAATGCTTTTCAGTGGACTGTAGAAAGCCCTATTTATGAATATACAGAAAACTTAGCAGGATAAAAAAACCAAAAAGAAAATACCTTGAGTTTCAGACCCTTGCTATACTGAACAATTATTTTTTATTTTCAAATAATCAGCAAAAGAAAGACTAAAACTCAGGTGTTTTTCTTTCCAGCGTAACCACTTTGGCTGCTGGGTTACATCCAAGTTTGCTTTTATCCCTCTGCTGACTGATGCTATGAATATTTAATCAACTCCATGCACAGTGGAGCACATTCAGCAGGAAGGAATGAAAATTCCATTAATACAGCAGATTGTCCTACATCTGCTGGCTTGGGGACGCCTTGAAGGTGGCAGATGTTGTTGTGGATTCCACAGACACCCCTGGGAAGGGGGCACCTCTCTTCTGGAGCCTCAGGTGCTGGGGAGGGCACTGCTGTTCCTCTGTTTTCTGCAGCTTGGGAGGGGGACTGGGGCCACCCCAGTTTAACAGCAACATGTTGGGTACTGGATTCCCAGGAACGGGGTCTGAAGAAATCTTTCCCCTGTCTCAGTAATAAGCCAAACCTGCCTTTTCTGAGCAGTGGATTTCCTGAGCAGCTCCATCTCCAGCTCTGAATGACTGTGAACGGGGATTTCAGGCACACATGCACCTCAGGTGTCTGGCACACAGCTTGAGCTGAGGATTTCAGACACAATGCAACACGTCTGTGTTAGGTGATGCCATGTTCAGCACCACTGTGCCTCTGTGCTTCTCCTGCCCTGACCAGGTGCCTCATGGAAAGATTAGAATCCTAACGAGCAAGGGTTTTCCAAAGATTTCATCTTCTCCCCCCTGCTTTTTTTTTTTTTTTTTATCCAGCTTAAGGCATTGTTTGTCCACAACAATTGTCAGAATATTCACAACAATAAAATAAAATGGTTGCTCAGATGATAAAAATCACTGCCAATAGTACATGGAGCAAACAAGCTGTGCTTTTAGTGATGCAATTTAAAAAGCACATGTCAAAACACAAATGAAATGGCTTACTAAAGATCACATCACTTAGGGTAGCAGAGCACAGTACTGTTGGATGAAAGGCTGTAAATAAAGAGCTCTGGCTTCTGTCTTCCTTGTTAAGCAGCGCTTCACGTGACCTTCTGCAGTACTTGAGCTGCACAGCCACAGCAACACTCACAGGTACAATAAAAAACTATTTTGGTCCTGTTTAACAGAGGAGATAATTCAAAGCAAAGTAAAAGTACAAAAGCAGACAACATACAGAAATATTCTTTGTTTCTTTTAGCTCAGAGGGAAACTCTAAACCTGTACCATTAATCCCTCCACGTGTATGACAACAAGGGCAGAGAAGAGCTGGGATGTGTGGCCATGCCCATTCATGAGTTTTATAGTAAACCCAGAAAAGACCAGATCTATTTGAGCTAAGTGAATCTGTCTCTGCTCCCATCCAGCTGCAATGTTGTTCTTTTTCCTTAGAAGCCTCTAGAGGCACTTGAAATGCACTGCCTTCTCCTCAGTGTTTCAGGCACTGTCTCATTGCAAGGTGATAAATAACTCGCCTGCGGTTTCTGCAGCTCACTAATACCAGAGACAGAAATAAAACCAGCCAGAATTTTTCTCCCTATTCATTTCCAACTTAATGAATAGTGAATGGAAATATCTTCTATTAATGAAGTTTGGTGGAAACTGAAGCCTAGACAGGATGGAAAGAAAACAGAAAACAGTGTCACCGTCTGTACACAGTGACACATTCATCCCCTATAGTCCTAAAATTGCCACCTTTCATGCTCCTTTGGATCCTTTCTTTCACCTGCATCGTGTTTTTTCTGCAGCCTTGTGTGCTAAGGATGATCTTTCTGAGACAGGTTGCAAAGCTTCTTGCCTTTCTCAGCCTAAATGCCACTTTCATGGTCTTGCTTCCAGGAAGGAGTTTTCTAGCAGCAGAGTCAGAAAGAATTAGAAGACAGCAAAGTCTTGTGCTTGATGAAGATGAATAAAAACATTGTGCTGGTGCAATAATCAGTGCTGCACTTGATTTGCTTGCTGTAGTTTGTCTAATAAATACCTGGTTCTTCAGACGCTTGTATCTAGTTAGGTGTAAATTAATTAGGATAATTTTGACTGACATTGCTGTGTTGTTTTTCTGCTGACTTATAAAAACTGTTTATTTTTGCTTAGATGTTCAGTTATGTTTTGCTGTGGAAAAAATCTAATTGTCAGCTATTAGTGGTAGTGCCAGGAATCACCATGGAGGCTGGTCTCCGCTTATTAATGGGATTGCTGTCTGGTATCTTCTGTACTCTCACCATTTTTCTCTCCTCTCATCAATTTCTAGGTCTTTCTTTACACCTCTTAGCTTTCAGGTAATCTGCCTTTATTCCTCTCCTGACCTTTCCCTACTGGCCTCAGCAGTTTCTCTCTATTCTGGCTTGGCTCTTTCTCCTTCTCTTCATTTGAAGTGCAGCTTCTCTGTCACTATTTGATCCCTGCACTATATTCACTGCACTTTGTTTCTCAGTCTGGCACAGTCACACCAGCAATCCAGACTGGGGCATCTCCTACAGCCTGGTTTTAACAGGACCTGGGGAAGAGCAGGACCCTGCAAGGCAATGGTATTTCACTGGTTACTTTATGTTTACTAAAAACACATACTGGCAACAGAATCTTTGCTGTTGTATGGAAACTTTAGAGTAACTTTTGCTTTTGTAAGAGTTACCATTCGCAGCAACAGCCACAGCCAGCTCCTTGAGGAGAGGAGCATGGATTTGGAATAAATCTTGTGCTTGACCATAATCTTGACCGAGGCATTTCATTTGGCCTTACATGGAGGTTTGAAACACCAAAATAAATTAAAAAAAAAATTCAAAATGCCCCTCTTCTTAGTAATTTCCACACTTCTATCATAACAGCATTGTTATCAATGTAGTAAGATTAAACTGAAATTGCCTGTATTGAGTTAGATTTTGCTGAAGAAAGCAGCTTGTACCCAAAAGCACACTTGCTTTTTTCAAGCTGTATCAGCTAATCTAATAAAAGATACCATTTTCACAAAACTCTCTTTGCTTATGCCCATTCCTTATATCCTCCTAAATCAATAAATAAAGTTAAGGGTATCTAAAAATAAACCAGGCTTATTTTGTGGCAGGTTCCCAGGCACACCATGCAAAATACCTTAAGAAGCTGGCTATACATCTGCTCAGCACTATTTCATCTGGGAGGCAGCTGCTAGGAAGAAAACCAAGGCAGAGACAAGGACCTGAATTTTTTTTTTTTTTTTCAGAATGCAACTTTTCTCACTTTGCATTAAAAGACTTATGTACAGACAGTGAATCCCAGAGCCATGTAAGATGGTGTGGTAAATTGTTTACTGATTCCTTCCCTAAGAGCATAATTGTTTAGAGCAGTACAATTTCACACAGCACCTGATACTGAAGATGTATTTCATTCTTGTATGCTTGATTTTTACTCAACATTTCAGTATTGCTGTAAATAAATTAAATACATGGCAGGTAAAGGGATTACAAGCATATTTGTTCAGTGTAAGCTGGAGGCTTTCAAGTAAATATCTCTTAATGATGTGCTGACTAATCCATAGTCCTGCAGCTAGTAAGGCACGAATCCCTCGAATTTCATACAATGTAATGAAAATATTCATACTTGTATCTAACCTTTCACTCCTCAGCGGAACATTTGGGATTCTGAGATGTGGGTATAACCTTACAACTGTTTATTCTGTAATTATTTGCATGGAAAAGAAATCACGAATTCACAATATTTTACACATTTTTTTCTCTCCCTTCTTCAGCCTATAAGGGAATGTCAGAAATTTTATTGGTCCTCAAAATGTTTCATCCCCAACTGCTGATTTAGTGCCCATTATTTGAAATCAAAGTACTTTGAGGTTACCACAGTAAACACAAGCCCAGTGTGGTACTGGAGATGCTCTTAATCACCAGGAGATGAAAAGTGCTTCAGAGACCTGAAATTTCTTTGGGTCATTTACTGCCTTGTGGAGCAAGAGAAAGGCCCAGCAAATGACATTGACAGATACTTGGAAGAATATATCTTAGGAGGTATTGTTTTATTGAGCCTCTCTAACACATTGTCCCATTCCAGAGATGTTGATTGAGATAAACAGATGGAGTATTGTGCTTACATGTAGTGTTTGGGGTTCTGAAATTCTTACTTTTTCTTCACTAGTTGGTATTTAGAACTCACAATTAGAGTTATGAATTGAGTGCAATTAGTCAGGATTTAAACCAACAAACAAGGACTTCTTCATTTTGCAATGACTGCTGGAGCCACTTGGTTTCTATTAATTAAAAGAGAAATCTACCTTTATCCTCAAACAAGATACTGAAACATTGCTTCCCCAAACAATATTTCAGCTAAAAGACAAACAACCTTTTACAAAACAGTCTGCTTCTTGAAGTTGGTTGTGGGTTTTTGTTTTTTTTTTTTCCCTTTGGACATGTTCTGAGATAATCAAACCCATCTGAGAAGGCAGGTTATCAACTCCCCACACGAAGAGCAATCTTATGCCTTTAATCCTTCTTGCCTGTGTGAAAAGTAGGCAACCTGGAGAGAAAACAACATGCTTTTACTGGTGTCAGAACCAATAATTTACATTAGTGCTTGAAGATTGGTCCACATTTTCACTTTTCTCCACCAGAATTCAGACTTCTGTGAAGTAGAATGAGCTCAGTTGGAGAAAACATAAGTTTAGAGAGTGTGAACTGAACCTTTTTTTTCTTTTAAATTTACCTCAGGTTACAGTGGGAGGAGAAACTTTTCTCTAAAATAAAAGAGTATTTACATTGATATTGTAATTAAAAGTATAGCTCTCTTCCAATTTCTCTGTGAGTAACTGTCTGGAACCCCCTGGAAAGTGTTTCCCTACACATATAAAATATGAAACTGATGCAAATCAAGCTTACACTGCACTATATGGAGTGAGCATTTGATAACTGCTCTGTGAGAGCTTTCAGTGTTATTGCTCTCATATTGTGCTTAACTTCAATATAAATGATGGCAAAGCACTGTCGTATTACCCAGTATCTTCAGAATCTAAGACATTACAATAAAAGAAAAGTGTATAATCTGTTTTCTATGTTAATAATAAGTTACATGAATCAACAGAGGAGAATTTTGATTGATTTGGGTCAGATCTACACTCAACAGCTGGACTGAGGTCACTGCACTTTACCTGTTTTGTGTGATTTCTGCCAGAGTAGGATGCAAAAATCTCTAATTACCTGTTCTTCCCTGGCACGTGGCCTGGAAACCTGTTGTGCTGTAAAACATAATACAGGCACAGTTTGTGCAGGGGAAAGCCCAAACTACCAGTGCCTGTACCCCAGTTTCCTCCCTGCTGCCTGCTCTGTGGATCCAACAAGAACAAGGCAAGAATGAAGAAGGATCATGGAAAGCCACAGCCAGGTGCAGACCTTGTGCTGTGGAGCACCAGCTCTCACTTCTCTCATTGACAGCAGTGATCAGTGGTCAGATATCAGCATCCTCATTAATTCACCCTACATCCTGCTCTTTCCTCTGTGATTTGCACTCATGAAGCAACTCACCAGTCCTTGCTGCTCATTCCAAATATGATGTTCCCATTTAACCAGTAAGGCATATGGGGTTCTTTGCATAAACATTGTTAGGTGCTTGTACGCACTTACAAGGCAATAATCTGACTGCAGTTATTATCCAATTAAAGTGACAGAACATGGCAGGAATAACAATATCTCCAAGGGAGAAGGTGTTAGTTAAACACTGTCTATATCCCAAATATTTTTAAAACTCCAAGAGTTAAGGAAATTTTAATTTTATGTTTATTTTAGGAAATACTTGGTACAGTAAGGTGTCAGAAACCACTGATAGAGCTCACAAACACAGATGAAGTCCTGTAATCAAAATTATGCAAAATGAGTCCTGATCAAAGTGAATTTTTTACTTTCATCTTTTTTTGTTTTTCCAAAAGTGAGTTTTGATCAAAAACAAATGATCAAATAACAGAGATTCTGATCCACTCCTATGGCATGAGCTGATACTAATTATGGCATTTGTGACATTTATGTAAGAGCTCACAGTTGTGTAAGGCCCAGGCTGACTGATAGTGTGGCATCTGAAATTTTTTTTATTTCTGTGTCAAGCAGGCCAATTTGAAAGGCAATTTGGTTTGTACCGGGCTTCCAATTTAGAAATTGTGCTGGATGAGAAACTAATTGAGAAACCACAGTTAGGTGACTGACTGTTTGTTAAGGGGATTGGGAAGAATGTAAAGGGAAAGGACTTCCCTCTGATTTCTCTGGTTCTCTGCAGCAGAGCACATCTGGTCCATGGGCTCTTGGTCAGTGGAAAAATCCTGAGTTTAGCTGGGAGCTCCCACCTGCTTCACACACTCTGTCTGTGCCCTGCTCCCATAATGAACCATCCAAATTCTCTGATCTACAAAGATTAATCTGGTTTTAGAACAATACAACTGCTTTTGTCCTTGTGTTGGATCCTCCCTCCTCAGGACCTCAAGCCCATCACCGACTCTGAATCCTAGGATTTGGACCACTATATGCCAGTCTAGACAGTAACAAGAGTGCTGCAGGCTTTCCAAAATATCACTCATGGAGCTCTCAAAAGTAGCCATGCACTGAAGCTGGACTTGTGAATAAAGAAGATGCAAGTGTTCCTTTATGTATTTAGGACTTCTCTCATCTTAGATGAGTTGCCTTTGCATAGATTGTCTCTGATACATGGTCCAGTAAAATGTCTAGAAGAATTTGCATAAATATTAAATAAGCAGCTCAATGATATGTAGTAAATGACTATTTGAGGGAACAAAGCCTCAATATGATGGATTTTCTGGCTTGCAGGGACAGATCTGATGTCATGATCTATGCTAGAGGTGTTATATTAGTTCATGCTGCTGGCACTGAGAGATCCCAAGCACTTCCATCAGTAGGGAAGGCAGGAACAGCTGTGAGAGTAGTAATGTTCCCTACAGTGTTTAATTAGATTGAACCCCTTGGACACCTGTTTCTGTTTTTTGTCTGTTTGTTTTTAGGAGACATCTGGATAGATCTCAGGATTATCTAATTATTAAGAATGAGATTCTGTCTTGCAAGGAGGTTATCTTCAAAAAGTCTTATTGATAACAGGAGCTGGGCACAGAAAGCAGAAGCTGATGCTGACTAGTAGCAGTGTCTTTAGCTGACTGGTATAACTTAAGCAGATATTTTGAGACATACAATCACTATATACATGGACTGTTACAGACACACTTTTTGTAAACATTCATGTCTTTAAATCTCCAACGTTCATATAGTATCAGTGTTTTCCAGATGAGTGTTAAGTAGGGAATAAACCCTGCCTGTGTCCTAGTCTGAGGAAAAGGTATGTCAAATAAATTCTTAGTGAAAAATCTGCAACAAGCACTAGACTGCCTCTAATTTTTTTCCAGACAGCATCACTTATCTTTTTGACAAAAGAAACTGTTGAGAATGTCTAAGACAGCAAAACATACATATCACCCAGAGACATCAGCACAGTCTACCTGCCCTCTGCTGACTGCTTGTTTTCACATAATTCTGCATATGTTTGCATAATGGGCATGCTATAATTTCTATGAGTACATTTTCAGTTTAGAGATGTTAAAGCAAAATACCTTCTCTCTCTCAGCTATGAAAAGTTTCTTCCAAAGTTGTCATTACTGTGAAGTTAGTGCTGGGTTAAACAATTAGGAATAACCACTGAGACAAAGCAGGTAACAGTGCTAAAAACACCCCAACCATGTGCATCTAGGTGGATGATGTTTACCTGGGAATGCACTGAGGAATGCAGCAGCTTGTCTGTCTGTTCCTGTCGAGATTGCCTGGCTCTCTGAAAGATATATTCTGAACACAGTGTTGGGCTCGACTGAGGAACTGGAGTCTCATTCTTTGGTTTGGGCTACTGCCACTGCCACTGGAAGTGGTCACTGTCCTCTGCCACCTTCTGCATCCTGCCTGGGAATTGTTGGAAGACTGCAAGCTAGCACAGGGTGAAAGCCTGTCAGGGACCATTATGGCAGCCTAACAGAGATAATTACACTCCAGTGTCCAGGCCCTTTCTCTGACCTTTTACCAGCATAAATAAAACCTGTAGGGTAACAGCATTTAGCTTAATTTCTCAGACTTTGTGCTCAGGATTACTGCCTGGAGGTTTTTATCCATGTATGAGCTATTATTTTAAAAAGAAGGGCTAGATTTTGAAAAATGAATCCTGAAAGCTCTTTCAGGCTACTTTAATATAACTGCTTCCTAAACCTGAGAGATAGAAAAACACTCAATGTTATGCTGCTTTCTCTGCTCACAACTCAGGATTGCTCTCCATGGCTTGGTGGTTTTGAACCACTTTTAAAGCAGACAGACAATATGTTTCAGAAAGATTTATGGTACAATTGCAGTATACTGGAGCATCAGAATGAGGAGGCAGCAATGTTAAGATTTGCAATGGAAAATGTAATTCGTACATTTGATTAAATTGCTGACCACAAACTGGTTTGTGTTCCAAAAACACTAATTTGTCAGATAGTTTCCTCATGGGGGACTGCTGGAGTTTTCTGTAGATCAGCCTCATTCAGATATGACATGGCCTTTCTGGAACTGCAAATGCCTTGTTTCCTTCAGGCACTGGCTTTTGGAATAGGGAACTGACTGAAGAAGAAAAGGCATTATTGACTGGGATTCTGGAGTCAGCAGATATTTGTACAACCCAGCAACAGGCACTTCACTGATGCAGGAAGGGGAATAGTCTGCATTTGCTCTCACAGGGAGCCTGCTGATTTCCAAGGCACCTAGGGAGCCAATTTAGGTACTGAAATTTAGGTATACAAGTTCTGATGTGTTTTACCTCTCAATCTGCTGTGCAGAACTGAAAAGTGACTTCCTTCTGTAGCTTTTACCATTTACAAGATGGAGATAAAACTACTGACCTGATTTCCAGGGACATTCCAGAAATAAGTGAGAATTGTCTTAGACACGCTACTGATAAAGCCTCCCATGTGTAAGAAGGGCAGCAGGTACAGCACTTGTCTCTGCAGCACCTGAGTGATCCTGGTGATTGCACACCAGCCTCTACCCACACCTGGGCTCACCCCTCTGCCACTCACTCCTTACTCCTCTCAGCATTTTAAGGCAGAACTCTTTGACCCCTGTCACGTCTGCCCTTCTTTGCCTGTGTATGAATGACAAGCTGCGTGTATTTAGTGAGTATTTGTCAATTTTTTCTAGGTCATTATGGTGATACTGGTAAAAATGGAAGAATTAAAGGCACCAAAACCTCATATTTATAACATATCCACAGACCAACAAAACCAGTGAGGGCTTTGTTCTTCTGATCCAAGGGCCTGAGTCCCAAAACAACTTGGAGGAGACCACAGGGTAGTGTACACAGGCCATCTGTCTACAAATCTATCAGCCATGGTGAAATTTTGCAATAATTTTTTTGTTAGGTACAATGTAGTTTGAGGCTCCCCACGTATTTTTTAAAAGACACTACATCTTAGGTGATTTTAATTCTCCTTGCCTGTACGCATGGAACACAAGCAAGTCTTTGCAGTTCACTGGTGAGTGGCTGCAGAGATGGGAGTAATAGAGTTAAAGGCATTCCCTCTGCAGCTTTCTCAAGCTAATGTCTCACCCCAACTTTCATTTGGTTTTTCTCTCTCAGTATCTCTTTGCTCACTACTGCCAGCCAGAGAAACAGGCTGAAGCTCACTAAGATGAAGTAGCTGGGTCACACTGCAGAAAGTGCTGATGTGAGCTGTTTCCTAACAGGTTGAGCTGCTATTTTCCCACATAACCCTCTGGATGTGCTGAAACAATAGATTTTTTTTTAGTGTGGGAATATATATGCATCTTGGACTAAAGCTATGGATGTACAGAATAATTTTTAATGGTACAATATTTAGTATTTCCTGTCCTATGCCTTAAAATCTAAATAACTTGCTATACTGTGGTAGCTAATAATTCCCACTATTTCGAGATATTATTTCAGATTATATCAAAGGATTTAAGAGAAGAACTTGACAGCTCTTCTGTCAAGGCATCAGTGAATTTAACCACATGATTGATCTCTCTCAGGTGAGTTGGTACTGTCCCTGAGGTGTTTTCATAAAGAGAAGAATTCATGCACAGAGAATCTCAGAAAACAGGGGACTTAACTGGCACAGTGAACCTTGTGTCCAGTGAGACTCACTCTTCAAACACCTCGGGATCCCAATAAAAATCTCTGGTGTATGCCAAGCTGACAACACACCAATAAATATTGGTATGAAATGTTGATTTCCTAACTCTGTGGTCTCATCAGGATAATTTCCAGCATGACACTAAAAGTCCATGTTCAAGACCAAGGGCTAATGAGAAAATACTAAAATCCATACACAGGGGAGAAGGATTTTTAGAATTGTTTTGGAGATGATATTCTGGCATTTCCTGGTAGTTTTGGATTGATATCATAGATGCCTTTTAATTTGATTTATACATGTTACATGTTACGTATAAATATGTACATATATAAATAAAAGCTTGCTTTTCCAGAATGCACTTAGAATTTTAGCTTTAGTGATTACCTCTAGTGAAGATACAGCTTTTGATTTTCTGGGGACAAGAGTACTCTTATTATGTAGAGGTTACAGTCATACAAATATTCATAACAACATAAAACATTTTTCCATTATAGGTCTGGTAGGAAGGGAGAATGGAAATTTTTTTGCGGTCTCTTTCTGTGACCTTCCAAATGATTCTGTTTAATCCTGCATTTATCTGCCTGAAGCATTAGTCATACAGGTTGCCTGTTTAGAAAAGTTCTTTGCTTCTTCTATATACAAATGATCTAAACTTCATGTGAAAACAGATTTTGATTGATTTCTCTAGGTCATTCTTAAATCTACCATTGGAGATTAGTCACAAAGTAAAAGTCACATTTTACAATTAACTATGGCTATAGAGCTGAGTATGTTCAAAAGTACTCAGGTTGGAAAAGGCTCCTTGCACAAATAGCTTTATTTCCCACAAGGCTCACTTTATTTTCCCAGTTCTACACGAAAACTTTATTCCTTAAATATATTTCATATTTTAGATAAAGTGAGAAATCTTTCAAGACACTTGCGCTTCAGATTGCTGTACCGATAAAATATATAGGGATTTATTTGAAGAAGTTTCAGAAGGGTGCAGCCTCTGCAGTGTGAACTGCAGCAGTTGTGGCCTTGCCCACTCACTGCCATGAGCTTGATGCCAGATTGATGCCAATGACCAGAAAGTTCCCCCAGCTGCAGGCTGGCAAAGAGACTTTGCTGCTCAGTGTTGGCGTGTTTGAAAAAAACGGTTCTCTTCCTTCTGGCATCTGCCCATTCTAATTTTTCCTTAGTGCTTAGAGCACAATATATACAGGACCCACAGCTTCAAGTGAAAAGATAAAAGGTCGTGTCTCATGGCAGGGTCTTCAAGGCTATTTTGTTGGAGCCATAGGAAATTTGTTATTTCTTTCACTGCGTAGTCACTGTTTGATGTGTTGGTAAGTCTCAGGCACTGAATTAACTCCAGCTCACAGCCACTCCATACAGAAAGCACTTTAGACACTTTTCTGTGGGAGGCGATGGAGTTAAAGTGGAGTATGAGTACTTGAAAGAACATATACTATTGCTCAGTAAAGTGACTTTTTTATAAGAATATCTGTGTTTTGTTAACTCGTACACAGCCAGGAGCAGTTAGTTCTGACCGAGTTACACAGGGCAGCCTGGCAGAGTCCAGTAAGTCTGACATACTGGGAATCACAAATACCTCACAGACTATCTGGGTTATTAACATATTCCATTCAGTTTCTGTGAAAACTCTTCAGTATAACATGGTATGCTGAGCTGTCAAAATGTTATTTAAATAACACTGATGGATGGCATGTAGGAGACAAGCCTCCCTTAAGCAAAACACCTGTCACTCAATAGCTATTGATAAAGCGTTCATTTTATCATCTAGCCATTCCATTTTCAGTATTTTTTTCACCCCTAATTGTGACAAGTAAGCTTTACAGGCAGTATCTTTCCCTGGGAATTTCCAGATAACGACTGACACTGTTCTCCATGTGGAATTGTTCCTGTGACCCCCAGCTGGAGCTGGGCACAGGGCAGGACAGACTGACCTGCCCTGTGCCCAGTGGGACACTCTGGGAACAGCTGTGCTGCCAAAGCAAAGGCTCAAGCATTAAGCAGCTCCTTCATCAGCTTCCAACAATGGCTCAACAGGCACAGAAGGAACATTTCTGCCGAGCACTTTGGGGACCCAGGTGAATCTTAAATCAGCTGAATGTGACATTAATGCCACGTCCCAATGGATCCAGTCGGCCCTGTCAATGAACTGGCCAGAATTCTTGTCTGGGGCTTCACTGCTGGCATTCCCAGCTGAGGGGATCCAAGTGGATTTGCTCACAGTGAGCAGAATGATGTGTCTTGATTAAAGCTCATTTGAATAGCTTTGTTTTGAGTAAATACAGCTGCAAGGGAAAGGTGCAGGCACACAGTATTGTTGGTGAATCATTAAGTATCAACTTTTGCTGCTGGATAAATACGAATAAAGTACTTGGGAGAAAAAAAAGTTGTTGGTCAAAAATGTTAGAAATTCAAGATAAGGCACGCCTTTATCTAAGTCAGGCTGACAGCATCCAGGCAGAGATTCATTGCAATAAGCTCTGCTGAGTCTGTTCTAAATAAAATAAGTAGGTTTTGCTTCATAAACAAGTGGATTCATCTACTGAGTCCCTGAAGAGGGATTTTTTTTTGCCTTTGTATTGTCATGAAGATACAACAAAAACATCCCTTAAGTCCTAATCCAACATTAAAAATATATGGTAGATGTATTTTGGTTTGAAATAATGATACTGAATAATTTCTGTGAAAGGAAGAAAATATCGTACTGTCTGAAATATATAAGCTTCTGAAATTCAGTATTTCCTAGCTGATTAGTCCAGATAAATATTCAAGCATTCAGTAATGTACTTTTCAGGCAAGGTCACTCTATTTCTGTTTTATGTGTACACAAAACATTTCCCAACCAGTGCACTTCATTTTGGTATTAGTTTCACAGAAATTACTACTTTTTATGCCAAGAAATGAGAAGGGAATTAACCCTAGAAATTGGTGTCTTCATGGAGTTAACAGGATAGAGTTGAATCCAGAGAAAGCAACTGGAAAGCATGAAATGTTGTTTTAAGTGCTGGGAGTATGGGCTTGGTTATCATAAACAAAGCAGGGGCAGTGGGTGATACTGTATGCAATTTCCACTGAACAGGGAAATCATAAGTTCGTGGTGGAGTCAATGTTTCTGCTATTCTGACCTGTGTTTATCATTACCTTGATTCACCAGCACAGTCCAGTTTCCTCTTTCAACCTCCCTCTGGTCTTTTCTTGGCTTCTAACATTCTCCTGCAGAGAGGATTGTCTCCAACTGGAGTCTGTTCAGTGTCTTTAAATATTGATTATTCTTCTGCCCAAATCAGGACACATGCTAACCTATTTCTTTCACTGACAAGTACAAACTTCCTTGTATTTTGCTTCCATTCTTAGTGTGGGTAGAAATGGTTCTTTCATGTTTTGGAACTGGTTGAATAACCTTATTACCATTGCTTGTATAAGAGAGGAGTTTCTTATCTGTAGCCTTGTACACATCACTGTTAGTGAGAATTGTTTCCAGGCTTAGAGGCTGTCACTCCCTGTTGTGTTAATTGGAATGTAGAAAGTCTCATTGCCAGGAACTTTCTGAGAAAATGCTAATAGATGGATGATCAAATTACCTCAGAGGAGGTAATACTACATTTAATAGAGATACACACTCCTGATACACATGTGAATGGATTTAAAATTTTCTCTGCAGAGCAACTCTTCCGCTACATGACCCAGCTGTTTTTCTAAGAGTGGATCAGAACTCCCTCCCACAAGACCAGAGGTGAAATCCTGGTTCCTCCAGAGGCAATGGACACTTCTACACTGTAAGATCATTTTGTGCCACATACAGCAAGAGGCTGCTGATGCCTTGAGGGTTTTCTCTCCAACTCCTCCAACTACCACTTTTGTCCACTGTAGGTGAACTGGAAAATTGAGTTGGGAACAAGAAGGCACTTTTGACTGATTCCTTCATGTGCTTGTTTACACAGCTCCTGAGTTAGCTGCATGCTTCATGGCTATAAATGTAATTTCAAGGCTTTTCATTATAATACAGCTTACTTGAGAATTCTAAAAATATAATCTGCTTTATTATATTACTCTAAGGTACTTTAAAATGCATTTTGTGTGTGTACAAAAGAAATATTTTGTTGATGCTAAGAATACTTTGAACAGTCTGGAGAATCACTGCAGGAGTATCTTGACAAAGTGATAGTAGATTCTATATCACTTAAATATTTAAGCTTAATATAAATGCTTTTCCAGAGTATCTGAATGTTCCCATTCAAATGATGATCTTGAAGATCAATTGCGTCAAGTGTGTGAAGTCCATAAGCCTGTATTATGTTACAGTTCATACAAAAGGTCAATAAATAAATCCTTCCAGTCTCAAAGTCAGTCAAGGTGCTAAAACAAAATTTTTTTTTATAACTTCAAGTGTGGTCCAAATGTCTAAAACATTTGCTCATTTTGCTATTAGTTGTGCACCTCAGTGTATGTTTATTTATAGTATTTTCATTGGTACAATGTTGTAGTTCAATGGGAGCTTCTGCCTAGTCTTGTCTCCAGCTGCCCACTATATATTTGTATATAGGCGAAAACTTAAACTAGTAAACATTTCTCAATGATCAGCTTAATTTTTCATTTTTCCAGGAGGCTGAGGTTCTAGAGTAGCTAATATGTCTTCATTTCCCTTACAGCTGTTGTTAAATTGGATTAGAATTTAATTTGGAACTATTTTGTGTTTTCTCCTTTCTCCTTTGGGACCAACCATATGGAAAATCATAAAATAAAATTACTTGCTTGCAGCAATGAAATAACTTTCAATAAAAAGGGAAGTATTGAAGCAACTTTACTAAGTGACTAGAATTGCTCAAATGAATTACAAATGATATCTAAACAAAATTTTAGAAGAGACTGTCTAGACCTACTGAAAAAGAACATGTTAAGTGAAGCTTTACCTCTCAGCTGAGTAGAGCAGAGTACAACTCTAATCAAAGGACGGTTCATTCATTCATTCTACATGACAAATGATTGACCAGAAAACCCTCCATGAGGATAAATGGTATGAAAAGGAAAATACTAAGCAAGAATCTTCCTTTGTTTTTTTGTAACAAGCAGAAATTTGCAGTGAGAGAAACTCAGGTTTGCTCTAGAGAATAAACCACAAGTAAACAGGAAGTGGTGGCTGAGGGCTGGTTTATGGAACCCTTACTCCAAGAAAAATCTTACTCTATTAGCAGCACCATTAAATCCAGCAGTGCTACTTGTACAAAAAGCTCATTTTCATTCTTCCAAGTTATGACAATCTGACGCTACAGGAATATAGTTTGTAAGACAGCAATGAAATGTTTTTCCATCGCTGCTCATCTGCACATTCATAATACATCAGAAATACCTTTTTTTTTTAAGCTCTGTATCTATTTTTGGCTATGAGGTTTTGATACAGAATTCACACAACATCCTGCTTCCCTGATGTTTTGTTCCTACCACTCCCCAACTGGATCTGTCTGCATGTACCATTTCGTTATGTACATCTAAGCACCGGCGTGGTCAAAAGGTTAATACATTGCAGGCGAGGAGGAAAGGATTCCCAAAAGGTTATGAGCCTCCCTAAGGACTTCACAGCAGCCATGATTCCTATATTCCTTTTTGATGGCAATATTTAGCACCACACTCGCCTGCTTAAATGATTATATATGCAATTTACATTCTCCTAGTTTGCTCTCAAAGCCTCAGTGTTCTGAAGCAAGCTATTGTTCGGTGACAGAAGATCCAGACCTCGCTGCTCAGTCTCTGAGTGTTTGGAAATGACCCTCTTTTTTCAAAGGTGAGAAAACATTCTGATTCCTGCACCTTACAGTCTATCCTGCAAGCTGCCCGTTTCTGGCTCCCTTTTGCATTTAGTCTCTTTACCACAAATACAAAATCCTCTTCACAATTTTTTTCCCCCCAAACTTACCTTGCAGTATTTTGGTAGCATATTAGCTTGCACTGGACTTTCTTCCCGAGAGCCTGGCATCAGAGTCCAAATGAGGTCATTAATCTAAAAGAGTGGAGTGGTCTCATGCTAGCCCTGGTTCCGGAGCGCTCGGTCCCGTTCCAGGGAGCTCTGCAGCCTGTGCTGAGAGCCAGGCTGGGGCTCCACAGCAGGACTGCTAATGGTCAGGAGTGCACAGCTTGAGCACTGCTGTGTCAGTAGCAGGAAGCTTTTACTGTGCCTGGGTTCCTGTCAGTGCTACTAATTCAATCACTTACATATGCAATAAATTCACATGAAAAATTAACAAACACCTAGCCAGCAGCAGTGCCCTCTGCTCATTCTTTTTTTCCTAAAAAAGTGATGTAGTTATTTCTTAAAATGATTGGATTTAATGGTTTCTTTATTTCAGCATTTTATGAAAAAAAATCTTTTATTCCTAAATAGCTTCTCAATATTAATCCATGACATTATTTTATTTAGCTTTTACTACTAATATCTTCCATCAGGTTCTCTTCTAATTACACCTGTATCTTCCCTTGAACTAAAAGGGAGTGTGCAGATGTCAGGGTAGGATATAGCTCAGCAACTTGCAGTGATCTATTCCACTCAAGATCTATTTGATTTGATTCTATTTTTCCATCTCTGAGATCTACTACAGATAATTTTTGGTATCATTAGTAGTAATAGCTCCAAATGCAGTGCAGCTTGATGAGGAGAAAAGAACTCAGGACTCCTTTCTCCTCTCAAACAAGAATCCCTAGGGAATTGAGGTTCAAGTATCATATCTTTCCTTACTACCTTTTTTGAGAGATTAGTGATGCTCCCTGGAGAACTGGTCTGGGATTCTACAAGCAGTAGCCTACAGCTCACACAGTCTAATGACGAAGAACTGTGTTCAGAACTGAGAAGAACTTAGAGCAAAAACTGTGGTCTTTAACAGCAGGTTTTGTTGAAACTGCCATTTCTAACACAGCTTGAGAAAAGAGGGTGAAGTGAATGTACTCATTGTCTGCCCATGGGGCAGGCTGAGATTTATACCAGCTGTTAAAGCAGCTGGAGACCACAGCAATAACCAGGATATAACCAATAACCACAGCAATAACCAATAATATGCCTCTGGCATATTCCTTCTCCCATAGAAGTGCTCCAGCACCTGGACTGTGTGTGTCAACTGCCTGGCCCCTCTTGCATCTGCTTTTTGACACTTTAATAAACTGAAAATCACATGGGCAAAGATGTGTCCCAAGTAATATAAAGGAATTAATCTTAAATTCCAGCGTCCACTAAAGCGTTTCCTCTGAATGTAGTTATGGAGATTAAAATATCTTAATTCTCTAGAAAATGCCTCTTTCTGAGGCCTGTAACTCTTTCATCATCATCATCATCTTCAAAGTTTTCAGTTGATATGTGTGCTAATTATCACACTAAGATCCCTCCCATGCTCCAAGTAATGTACTCTGTTGTTTCTCACAGTCCTCTCATTTATGTCCTTTTTCTTAGAGTTGTTCAAACTGGTCTTTGCCTGAATTCTTCTGCTTCATACCTTTCACAACCGTATCTTGAAAAACCACTTTGAATATCTAGATCAGTACAGCAGCTGTTTTTTTTTTTTTTGCAATTGCTCAATACCAGTCTGTTCCTTGTCCTCTTATAATTATCATATTTTGTGTTATTAGACTTAGAAAACCACCCTGAAACCAAATCACCCTATTTTAGAAAAAAATCTAGAGGCAATAAATTTTATTTTTTTTCTGCATTATATATGATAAATGAAGAAAACAGAATAATCTTCCACCGTAAGCAACAGCAAATACAGCAAGGTCAGCTTGTTCCTGAAGACTCTACTGGTGTGGCCCAGTACAGCAAACTGATTTGTGGAAATCAAGAGTGGTCTCACAGTGCTTTTCCATTGAATCTAGTTCTTTTGTTATGGATTTGTAGTATACAACAGTTATGAGGTAAAGCATTGAATGAATTGCATTACAGTTGATTAGCCAGACATAGATGGGATTAGATTGCGACACAGTGGTGCAAAAAAATCTGTTGTAGTTTCATAGAAGCAATGGAGAAAACCACAAGGGGGTCCTGTGCTGTCTGCTAAAACATGTGTTCAACCAGCTCCACTCCTAAAACTCTGACCCCTGGCTCAGCTGCTGAGCCTGTCTCAGAATGGGATTTTCCTCCTCAGCCCCTGTGGCTCAGTTGTGCCATCCTGCCTCCCTTCCCAGTGCTGTGCTGGTACTGGGCAGGACAGAGCTCCTCTGCTGTTTTCAGTTTCCCTTACCCATTCAGAGTTCTCTGTTACTGTGATACTCATCTGCTTCCCTTCCCTCCCATTAATTATTGTTCTGTCCTTGTCCTGTCATCAATATCCCAGAAGGAAGAGTTAAATTTATTGGCCAGCTTGCCATGTTTGGAAGAGAGCCCTCTTGAATTTGGGGTTGCATTATTGGTATGTATTTTCCAATTCCCCTACTAATTTAGTTACATGGAGGGCACTGAATCATGTACCATGTAGTTACACTCCAATTTCTAAATGAAATTTGGCAAAAGGTTTGGATTCAAATATAAAAGTTATTTTTAAGAGGACTTTTCATTTTTGTAAGAATAAACCAGTGCCTTAATAATTAAAAACAAAAAAAGTGCTCTCCATAACTGGATGGTGTCTTTTAACATACATGCTGCCATGGTTCTCTGTCAGCACTAAGTATTAATAAGAAACTGACACAGGACAGAAATCTAGAACCGTTTCCTCTGGAAACTATGCTTCTCATATTTCAGAAATTATTTTGCTATCAATAAACACAAATGCTAGGGACTGCACAAAACTAAAGCAGCAGAGAAACAAACAGTAACCAGATACACTAAATAACTGCTTCTTCTCCTAGACAGTGAGAAGCTGTAAACATAAATCAGCAGAATAAAAGATACTGTCTGTAATATATTTTTTTCCTTTATGAAAATTATTTGAGGAGAAATAAATAACAAGGGCAGTTGAATTCTTAAGCAATGATTCCTTTCCTTTTCAAGAAGTGTCAGCTATAAAGAATTAAAAAAAAAAGGAGAAATTTAGAAACAAAACTGTTTTTGCCGGTTTGACAGTAACAGAGTATTTCGTAAAGTATTTGCAGTTCTTTGATTTGTGTGTATTCAAGTGTCAGGTGAAGTGGGAATGATAGTCTAGACATCATCTCTATGGTTTCAAAATACAACATACACCAGAATGTGTAATATAAGTTTTTACCTGTAGATGAGTGCAAATGTTTCTACTGCACTCCTTGCAGACTGATGTCCAAAAGAATGTGCAGTTGATAGCAAGTAGTTTTTTGTCTGAAATACTAGTTGAGATTTTAGTTTTTAGAATTGTTGTTTCAGCAAGAAAGACCAGAAATCAAAGACAGCCTGTTGGCAGTGATCTATTGAAAGCACCATGCAGAACATCATAGCTGAAAAATATTGGTTGTTTATTGTGTATTAGTGTAAGCCAATAATTCTATTTCCTTGTAAACAGAGCTGTATAAAAGTCAGTAAAAACCTTATTAATCCTGTGTTTTATATTTGCACATGTGGGACCACTTTGTACATAGGTTTCAGCCATTTGCTGAATTCAGGTTTGATATTTGTGGTCTCCCTAGCCTGTGTCTATCATGTCTGGTTTGCCACATCAGTAGCATCCACTCTCTAATTCTGCAAATGACACACAGGATGCAAACATGTGTGTATGCATGAGGGAATAGTAAATACTTGCTTATAAATTCATGGTAAAATTGTCTTGCTTGGTTCTTAGCAAATACACAGAATCTATATGTGTAGAACCTGAATATACAGTTTTGAAGTATGTGATGATTAATGAGTCTTTGTTAATTATTTAGAGTTTTATTCAAATTTTTATTTCTGGTATTTGTCAGTGACTACTTGAAAAGGCAGTGAAATTTGCTTGGCATCTATAAAGCATTTTGGAAATAAACATTCATTTTTTCTGTAATGGCAGGAAAACAATACTTATTTCCCTGTTCAGTACATTTAGTCATATGCTTTTGCATATCCTTGTCTAACCAAAAACTAGTGATCTCACCTGTTTGGAAACTCTTTTGCTGGTGTGAGTCTTGAAATTCTAAGATCTGAGCAGCAATGATGCTCAGTACACTACAGCACAGAACTGATAATGACCAAGAGCTGCAAGGCTGTAATGATAATATCAGATTGTGATGGAGTGTTCAGGGACATCTGTCTCCCTGATACACTGTGGGATGCAAATCACAGATATGAGATGAGACAGGAACTCCAGAAATCAGATCCTGAGGTACTTTTATGAGCCTGAATCAATCCAGAAATAATTTTCTGACTCACTACAGGGACAGAGCACTGACTCTAAGATGTGGCTTTATGATCCTTTCCAAAAGAACAGTCCAAAGTGAGTTCAGTAGTTTTTTCTCACTAGGACTGCAAAACAGAAAACTGAGTTCTCTTATTTAAGACCATATCCTCTAAATAACAACAAATGTATTTATTTCTGGAGCTCAGGAGAGAAAAGTGAGCTGGTGGAAGTAGTGAAAAAGAGCTTAGTCCTGGCTCAGCCAACATCAGGGAAAAGATCCCTACTGGTTCTGATGGGCTCTAGTTTATATCCTCATGCACACAAAACCTGGTTATTACTGAAATACATTTAAGCTTTCCTGTTACACAGTGTTGACACAGCTGGTGATTTCCAGCCCTCAGTGCCCACTTGCAGCAACATGAATACGAGGTGGCAAAAGGCTTCAATGTCTCTAATGTGAACCATTGAGTTTAGCTGCATGGGGGGGAATACATTTCCTCTGATTGCAAAGGTTTTAGATGAAGCAAAAACATGAGTTCAGCTGAGTGGGAGACTTGATAAGAAAACTGGCAGAGAGAAATTCAAACTTGAGAGCTCAGCTCTACTCCAAACGATGTTTTGGCCTTGGCAAAGTGGCACTAATTTGTCACTGCCTGTGTGGGTCTCTTAGCAGGTTACTCAAGACAGTCAAGACCTCCACAGCTGTAACAGAAAGACTTTTGACTTCTTGAAGTTGAGTATTTTTGTCTTTCTGAACAAGAGTCGGGGTGTGTTTCTGCTGAAGCCACAAAAAGGCAGTTTGTGAATGATTTCTGAAGAGGATTTCAAAGGGGCAACTGAGAGAGGACATCATTCATTTGTATAAATATCTAAAGGTATTTATATACCTATATAAATATCTAAACGTAGGGGGTCAAGAGGATGGACCAGGCTCTTCTTGGTGGTGCTGAACAATAAAACAGGAGGCAATGGGCAGAAACTGATGTACAGAAAGTTCCACCTGAGTGTGAGAAAGAACTTTCCTGTGCAGTAACTGCACACTGGAACAGATTGCCCAGAGAGGATGTGGAGTCTCCTTCACTGGAGACATCCCAGAACCATCTGGACACAACCCTGTGCCATGTGCTCTGGATGACCCTGCTGGAGCTGGGAAGTAGGACCAGGTGATCCACCGTGGTCCACTCCCACCTGAACCATTCTGTGGTTCTGTTAAGACAAGAAAGGTGTTGTTCCTGGGTTATGGAGGTTCAGTCTTCTGATCTCATAGGCAGCATGTCATACCAAATCTCTCAGAACATGACTGAGTTTCATTTTAAAAGTAATTAGGTTTTTTTGCTTTCACTATTCCAGTTGGAAGGGTACTGGAAATCTTGATTGTTCTAATGATCAGAAACTTTCTTCTAATTTCCAACTTAAATTTATTCACAGCTGGTTAATATCCATTTGTTTCTGTGCCAGTTTTGTTCTTAGCTAATTTAGTTTCTTCCATATCTGGTGTTTATCTCCCTGATGCATTTACATGCTGTGATTATGGTCCTGCTGAGCTGTCATTCTGCTCAATGAAATAAGCCAAAATCTTTCGGTCTCTTCTTGTAAGATAGACTTTCCCTTCTCCTTGATCATCCTTCTTTGGACCTGTTTCCATGCCTCTCTTCTGTACAAGATTCTCAACTCAAAATCTGCTACTAGCATTGTCAGCTGGCACTGATTTTTTCCTGACTATTCTGGAAAAAGCTCTTCTAAAACTAGATCTGCATCTGTCTTTTTAATGGATGTATTTTATCGACAACTTGCAGTCATTATGTATGTGCAAGTTGTTCTTCTCAGTAATTTCTAAATGATAGTCCATAGCTTAGGGTAGGCTTTTTGTTATTGATGATCAGCACTATACTGTAGTGTTAAATGAAATTGTATTTTTATTGTTGAAGTAGAGGAAGGTCCCTCTGTGACTGAAGTGACTGAAGCTCAGCAGTACTGAATGTTTCCCAATATTGACAGTGTTTTCCAGCACTGAGTAATCAGCAAATGCTGTCACCATCTTCCTGTTTCTGGTACATTTTTGGATGAAACATCAGAAACAACCACTTCCAATAGTGATCCACAAAAACCTTCCCTATTAAACTTTCCTCAGTCTGACAGTCCTTCCTTTAGGGCTCTATTTTTCATTTCCCCATGAATGAGTTTCCTGCCTTCTTTACAGATTTACTGCTATTCTTTACTTTCTCCAGTTTCAATAATAATTTCTTTTGTAACACCATAACAAATGCTTACCAAAGATCATATAGATCAAGTCAGTTATACCTCCCTTGCCTAAAACCCCAGTTATGAGAACAGAAAATACTGCCGGGTTAGTCTGACATTATGTTTTCCTGAAAAATTCAAATAGTATTTTAAATTTTTTTCCTTTGTCTAGGTTTGTTTAATTTCTCTTGAATGCTGTTCCCTAAAACCTTGAAGATTATCATATAGGTATCTGGGCTGTTAGTTGTCTTAGCATTTTTCTCACCTTATGTTAAATTTGGTATATTTTCTGTTGTTCTGTTCCCATTCATAACTAGACTACAACATATTTTCTACCAAGTCTCCAATTTAATATAACACATTACTAATAGCTGAAGAATTCATACCCTCTTAAACATTTTGGTTTTGCACCATAAATTAGGTTATCCATAATACAGATGTCACCTTGAGTATGTTTTGTTTCTTCCCCCTTTCTCATTTTTTTTAACTAAAAAATTTCCAGTGATTGTTTTAATATACTTTAATATATTTCTAAGATCTAAAAAAGCTTTAATTTAGACAACTTACACTTTTTCCTTCTGCCTATGAGGAACTATCTCCATTTCTTGTATGTTCTCCATACTCTGTGCATAACCTCAACAATTTAACAATTGAAAATATTAGTTGTGAAGCTTCTTAAACAATTTTTGTTCATTTTCTTTCGGTCCAGGTTCTTAATATGACCAACACCTTTGGTTTTCTGTCTTTCCTGAACAGCATGTAATCCTTTTTTGTGAGTGTTACACAGATTATTGTCCTTTCCCTATTTCCATGTAGTATCTAGCTGTCTTGTAATAACTACAATTTCTTTTGTTTGCACAGGTTCAGGCAATCCTATACATCCCTTCTGGCTGCACACAACTTGCCACGTTGGGTTTATTACCTGGATTGGGTAGAGTGCTGATATCAACTGTTCAGAACAAAACCAGCACTCATTTACTTCCTAGTTTCCATATTTCTGCATTGTTTTCTCTGCTGTACATCATCATTTCTCCCCTTTCTTTTATCTAACATTCTTTCTCGTGTTCCATTCTCAAAGCCTTCTTAAAATTGTCCTGGGTCTTAAAAGGTGCGTTAGACAATAAATAGCAAAACATGAAAGATGTCATCTAACTCTACATTATGCCTGCAACTGGAAAATGATAATCCTTGTTAAACTTCCATGAACGACAGCAGAAATAACCTGTCACTTTGATGAGACACATGTCAAGCTGTATTTTTTATTTCATTAATCATTTCTGTCACATTTCTGTCATTATTCCTATGACAATATTATCCAAGGCCATATTGAGGACTAAGGCCATCTTCTACCTAGCATAAATAATACAAATCCCTTCTTTTGTTTAAAATATTTTTTTTTTCAGATTTTAAGAGGTTCTGACAGATTACTAACATATCACTATGTTAGTAATCACTAACATGTGATGTTTACTCTCAGTTTTACATAATAATAGTCAGAAATACTCAAAAAGCTTCTCTTCTATTTTTTATAGTCTTTGTTTATTCCTACATTAATATTAGCAAAAATGACCTCAGGAAATTGTGTGAACTTAAATTTTAATATTCAACATTACTTATTGAGAATAATATTTCTCTATTTCAGGCAAGGCTTAAATGGGCAAGTATTTCCCCTCAATTGACTTTTAATTAACAGTGAATAAGAGTTCCTGGACCTTTTATTGATAAACCTACTGGTCAGAAAATGCTGAATTTTAAAATGTGTTTTGTGACATCTTTCCTGCCCTATCTGTGAATACTATCAACTATTCACTACTTGACACTGTAGCTTTGGTGACATTGGGAAGACAGAAATTAATGTGAAAAAGACTTGGAAGCAAATTACTCTGTTTTTTACAACAATGAAATTTCAAATTAGATTCACTGATATAAAGGTTAAAATACAGCTGGCTCTAATGTTGGTGAGGCAAATTTTAAAGTTTGTTTCCTCAGCTTCTGGAAAATATTAAAGTCTATAAAGCCAAATAATTGTAAATTGATTTACAATCATTGATTGTAAATCAATGTAAATGCATGTCAAAATAATTCTGAAGGTCTTATTTTTAAATGACAGTGGACAAGAGCATCTGAATTTCTTCATTGTATCTCATAACAGCAAATGAAGTCATAATGTAATCAAGAAAGCTAATTTGTCTAAATTCATTGCACAGTACTTTCCTCATAACACATCCTTTTTTGTTGTTCTAAATGCATAGGTGTTATTTTGTTCTAAATGCATATTTTATTGAAAAATGCTGTCCAAATGTATTGGTAACTTGTATCCAACATCCATATTGGGATAAGAGGTGTAAAAAGGAAATGATATGACATGAACGTGTTACCAGAAGACAGCAGACTGCTCTAAGACAAATGAACATGAAGCAGTAGAGCGTTCCACCAAATTTTCCACCATCCGTTCACCTCCTTCTACTCGTGGCAGTGAGCAGAACTTGGCGGTGGAACACTTGTGTTTTGTGACCAAGGGCTGCTGAGCTCACTGCTCACAGGGTGAGCTGGCTGCCCTGCCGTGGGCAGCGGGAAGGAAAACACAGCACGCATGTGGCAGGAGGCACAACATCCCAGGAAAGCCTTCAAACGCCAGCAAGGAGGAGAAAATTAACAAACAGGACAGTGAGAGGAGCAACAGAGGCAAATCCGAGTGTCCTGATAGGCAGTGGAGAAGTAGAGGAAGAAAACCTAAAGCTTACATCTACTATGACACCCTACAGAAGTTAGGTACAAAGTGGTTTTTTGAGAGGAACGGCAGTAATGCTGATACATGGCTGTGCAAACTTTGGGAAAATCACATTCAGGGGCTAACATTAAAATTTGGGTTGTGATTGTATTTCAGGGCATGGGTAAACTGACGAGACATGGATTTTTTTTTTCCATTGCATATACTGAATTTCACTTACTTGATATTTTAGAATTTTCTTTATTTATATGCAAATAAACCACTGGAAGTAAAACTCATGTACCAATGACTCAGAACTTCAAAAGCCTGACAGCAATGAGCAATGAAATATTAGACTGTTTATAATAATTCTAACCTGGCAGAAAAATTTGCTGAATTTGGTCTTTATGACCCTTAGGCATTTTATTAGGAACATTACTGGACAATGATGAAAATCCATAGCTACAGAAAGTCACCTCCTAGTTTACATGCCATGACACTGATTTGGAAGACAAGTATTTCTCAGTTTTGCAGCATCACCTATTTCTGAAACAGACTGTGCAAAATGACATTCTGTGACACAAACAACTAGTATGCACTTTGTGTGCTGGGTAGATTGATTCTAAGTACTATTTCAATGCTTTTATCTTTTTAATTTTCAACATTTGCAAAAGGAGTAGCAAATTAGCTGGATAGATGATTTTAAGTGGACCTGGTTTGCACATCAATGGCGTTTTTTTGAAGCTTGCTTAGAAAAAAAAGATTATTATAAATTACAGAATATTCTAAAGCCGAGTTATGAAACTGCATTTCTTAAAGTCTAAATTTCCATGTGAATTATTTTTTCCATCCTTTCAAGCCCCTTGTTCTGTTTGGACATTTCATCCTGATACAGCTGGTGGACTTTATCCCGAATTTTTATCCTCCTCCTCCTTTGCATAGTAAATTGTGACAATAGATTGATAGATTAAAAAAATAAAGTGCAGCATGGTTCTTGAGTAAACAGTGCCTCTTTGGTGAAGGCTATATACTGGGTTTAGACTAAACTTTATATTAATATATGAAAGGGACTACGCTAGAAACTTGTTTTTCTATGTTTGGAATGAATTTAATTCATGACTAGAGGGTGGATCCTTAGTTAGCAAAAGTTCTTCCTAATTTACATCCAGTAAAAATATAGCATGAGCCAAGAATTTCTGAGCCTTTACAAGATTTTCTACTAGGCTCTTGTAAAACTGCTCAACAGCTTCAAGGAACACTTCTCTCTACCAGCATTGCAAATGCTCACAATTTTTACAGTTTTGGTCTGTGCCTTCGCCAAATGCAATTTATCATCTACTTTCTTTGAATGAACTTCATTCTATGAAAGTGAGCTCATTGGTTTTACCTTTTTGTAATTCACAAGCAGTTCATAATCTGCTGTTCAAAACTTGGTAAAGCTGCTACTGAAATACTGGAAAATACCAAGTCAAGATGGAAAATATAAAGACTGCCCTAGTACTGTGAGTACTTTTATAAAAGTCCCTTAATAATTAAATATTATCAGTTTATCATAATATAATTTTACCTAGGCAAGGAGTTATGATTCATAGACACCACTAGAGATCACTTAGGATTCCAGCCATGTGCCCAGATTTTTAAAATTTTGTAGCTTACAGTTATTATGTTGGCATTAACAGCTGAGCAGAGATTCAATTTAGCATTGAATTCAATTTTACATTGTGCATACTCTTTGTGGGCCATTTTATTAATGTAAAAATGCACATAACTTTTTTTTCTATTCATAAGTGTTTAATAGTTTGGGGTTTATTTATTTTAGGTAGCAGTGTAACCAACACTATTATAGTATTTTTAATAAGTTTCCAAGTAAACCAAAATGGGATTTGCTGTTGCAGTTAATATTGAGACTGTTCTGCTTCTCTTTCCTCAGTGAGTTAGCTGTGTCTTAAATGTTGAGAAATCAGTGCAAAAATGCCTTTTATTAAATATTTAGCAATACTTTTCAGGCCCACTAAAACATGTGAAGCCCTTGAGGTTCCATCTTGCAAGAATTTTCATGCACACATTTTTTTTAGACCCACTACAATCATAGAGGTGTGTGTTTGACAATTGAAATCATAAGGGAATGTCAATGATTAATATGGATCATTTCATGTAAATAGGAAACGTCAATGGTACAATGTTAAATACCACAACACAAGAATTAAGGGCATGAAGCTGATTACCTATGCAATTAACAGTTTAGGAGACAGATTATCTGATCTGGAACTTCGTCAAGGCATCGTGGCTAACAAGCCTGTTCTTGTAAAAAAGACCCAGAGCAACTCTGATACCCCTGTGTGGTCAAGATTTCTGCTTTGTCTAAATTAAGCCATCTCAAAATATAAAACTGCCATATATAAAATCCCATGCCAACATTTGGCAAAGCACTTCTTCTGTTCAAGCATTTGTGCTGGGGAAGGCTAACTAAATACAGCATCAGGGCAAACAGTTTTGAAAGCATTTATTTTGAATGTCATAGGAAGCCAAATGCTGTGCAAATCCCATTCTGTGACTGAAATTTGCCTCCGTTCATTTATAGAACTTTTATAAAAGTCAACAAGAGGCTGGTACTAGGTCTATAATATACTGTAAAAACTTTAAAACATCTTATAGCTGGTTATTAAATGACAGCAACTTTAGAGCAGTGATTGGGGGTTTAACTCAGCTTATGTTCTGCTTCCATCTGGTCTGCTACTGTTTTGTTGAAGATGGAAAACAGCACAGGATTGCACACATTATCCTAAGAGACAAATATTCTCCCTCATCTCTACAGTTTAGCATTTAGATTTGGCTCTTGTCTGTGAATCCCAGGGTGTTCTCCTGTATCCATCAGGTTCCATCCTGTCAGAGCCTACATCTGCTGAATTAAACAGGACTCCTTACATAACCGAGGCTGTACATTTGTGGACAAACAACCCATGCATCTCATCTGAAGTTCTCTTTCTCATGCAGAAGCCCTGACCCCCGGGGCCCAGGAGGGGCAGCTGGTGCCTCAGGACCCATGGCAGTCCCTGCTCTGCTCCATGAGGTCAGTAAACACATTGAAATCAAATGATTAAGCTCATCAGGATGGTGAAATAGCTTTGAAAGAGCTCCCATGGTACTGTACTTCTCTGCATCCTAGTGCTGCTCGTGGTGCTGGCTCTGTGGAAGGCTCTCACCTCTCTCCTGGTGCATTGCCTGAAAGCATGTGGTGCACAAGTGATCACAAAAGCAAATCCTACAGAAAGGCATCTGGAAATGTGAAGGCAGGACACACATTCCTTTTAGATGTTTTTAAATGCCTTTGGAATTCTAGCTTAGGAGCTCTCTAGTATTGCTGTGTTGTGAGGCTTCACTTAGAAACCAGTAAGAAGAAAATCTAAACCTAGGTCTTTGGAATAAACAAAGTGATTTTCTGGCTTTTGGAGAAAAAAAAAAAAAAAAAAAAAAAACCAAACCAACAAACCTAGTCTGTACTATAAACAAAAAATTAAGAAGAGATGTACTCATTATGGCCTGATGTGGTAAAGTACTTTTGGTGCTGGACTTCAGCAGAGCTTAAATGCAAAGTATATTTCATCTACACTTGCAAAATTTGCTGAGCTTGGTCAGAAATTCCCCACTGAAGCTGATAATGATTGATACCTCTCCAAGATAGGTAAGCTCCCAATCTCTGTAATTATGCTTATTACCTTGTTATGGTTGTTAAGGTTCTTCCCTTCTAGAAGTATTCCAAGAATTAGCTGAGTTACAGCAGGTTATTAGTGAAACACGGGCTCTGCAAACATCTTTTCAAATAAGTGGACTATGGAATTAATTCTGCAGATTTTACTTTTATATCTGAGAACAGAACAGTAGGAAAAAAGGGAAATGATTACAGGAATGTTAAATCAGATCCTATATTTGTTCCCAATGACTTCAGAAGAGCTATTGATTTAAAGAGTGTAGGGTCAAGCATTATATATTGGCCCATCCTTTTGCACTTGGATGTACCCAGGTAGTGTAGTTTACCCAGTTAAACACCCCACTTTCTCTTCAAGAAGTGTAAGTTCTATTATGGGCTCAGTGCTTTAAAAATGAGATTATTTTTGCTTAGGAGTCCAGGGTGCTGACTAATGTATCTGACTTGATCTGCCCAAATTGGAATGGGTTTATGGTTCTCCTTATTTTAGATTAACAAGCAATTGCAAATAGTTCTTCCTAAATTAGTAAGTCTTAGAGAAAGTCTTGGATAGTAAGGAAGGTCCTTTAATGCTTAAAATGTACCGACATTTTTCTTAGTGTGAGGTTTGATAATGTATTTGTATGGTAACTTAGCTTATGTTCCAACATGGTTTAATCAACATTACAGTAGATCATTTCATTGCAAAGAAATTAGATTTTTATTGTCTTTGCCTGACTCACTTAAGGGCTCTAATTAAGGATACACTAAACAGGAAAATCTCTCCTAAGGCTTTAGGCATAGTAGATGTTATCTGAAGCTCATTAATGCTTCTTGTTAGGATAAAAATATATTCAAAAGTTTGGATGATGAACTGAGGTGGGCTTTTGTTTTTAAAAATGACAAGTGTACTCAACAGGAATAGGATTTTTACTTCAGCCAGCCTTTTAAGAGAATTTGGTTAGAATTTAATTGTATTCGAGCTAGAAAAATAGAAGTATTCTGAAAGAAAAAAATTAAAGTACACCAGTCACAACATATTCACATGTTTTGACCTTATTTCCTACTGCAAGTTTGATTTCAATCTTTTAATGACTCAGAATATTTACAATGTTGTGAGACACCTCAAGATCCATTAGATTTCCTTTAATAAAGTGCTGCATGTCTGTTGAAATCTTGCAAGACATAACTCACAGCAAAGAACTTCTGCTTTCTTAAGGATGTAAATACCTATTTGACAATGTCCCATGCAGTAACATTATTTATAGGATTGGTTTTGTGTTTCAACCTTATAATCAGAAATAAATGGTAATAAGTGTACTTCCTCCATTGATTCCATCTCTTGTTAAAACCTGTTTGCTCTCCTATTACAAGCGGTTTTATGACACATTATTTATCACTGCTGCGACCAGATAACACAAACATGAAAGAGTTTAACGGGTGTCATTTAGTTCTGGAAGGCAGTGCTGAATCAGAGTCTCCTCTTAACTCGTCTGTACCATGCACAGCTCCCCTCTGGCACTGCCTGCTGTCCCTGAACACCATCCCATGGCCATTCAATGGTATTTAAATGCTGTGCGGAGTCACAAACAGAAGTGATGGGCTCGCACCTCCTGAGGCTGCAGCTCCTCTCCGAACAGCCTCAGTGCTAACACCACATACAGGGTTGGTGCCACTGTGTGTGATAAAAGCATTTGATCCCTCCTGGCAGTGAACACCAAGCCAGATTGGGTCCAAAGCAAAGGAATGAATCTGGGAGATCAGTGTAAACCTTTACTCCACTTTGATACTTCCTCCTTCAAAACAGACTTGGCTTTCCAAGGAAGAGCCATGTGAAGGAGAGTGGGAGTCAAGGTTAAAACCACCAGGTCCAAGGCAGTGGAATGTTTTCATCAGGGAGGAGTGTATTCTGCCAAGGCAATGTAGATCAGTAGGATCATGAGACAAGATTTCTGCCTAAAATCTTGAAGTCTCTTTGCCAGGTGTTTAAATTCATTCTACAAAGTCATTCCATGGCTTAGCAAAATCAATCCTCATCCCGTGTCGGGAGGGAAGAATAGAAATCCATCACCTTTAAACACAACACACTGAGCAAATCGACAGTTTGAGTGTGGTGTGAAACCTTTGCAGATTTTGCAAAGCAAGTGCTCGGTCTTTTCCTTTATTGTTTGCCCTTCACTTGACATACAGGAGGAGATGCATCAAGAGGATGGCAGGAGACATGTGTCACTTAAAGCATGCCGTAACAATGTTTGCCCTGGAATACTCCCTTGAATCTGTTTGAACAAGCAGGCGTCATACATAGAAATAGACACAGAGAACTTCACCTAGTTACAAAGTTGACAGAAGCCTTTGCCATCCTCCCCCCTTGAGCAGCGCCAGCCCCAGGCACGCCGTTCCCCCTGGCCCTGAGCTGGAGCGCCACGGTCACATCGCACCAGGTCACTTGTTGCACAGTGCCAGGGTGGCATCTCCCCTCCGCTCAACCCAGCGAAACTTCCCGGAGCCGCGTTCGAGCGGAGCCCGCTCCGAGCCCCCGAGAGCCGCGGCGGCCGCGTACCTGCATGTGTCCCTGGTACATCCTGCCGTGGCTGCTCCGCTGCCCCGCAGGCCGGCAGCTCGGCTCAGCGCTGCGATGGGGGCACTTCTCCCGGCCGCTCGACTACAAGAAAGGGAAAAAAAAAAAAAAAACCAACAAAAAAAAAAACAGAAAAAAAAAAAAAAAAGAAAGAAAAAAAACCACAGGAGGGGAAAAAAAAGCCTAACCCTGAACGAGCTATTTTTGGCTAAAGCTCCTTCTGTCCTGGCAGCTCCTGTACTGGTTTCAGTAACCCAGAGCTGTTTGCCGCCCTCCTCTTGCCTCGCTGCCTCTGTTTCCCCCTGCGAGGCGGTGCCGGCGCTGCCCAGGAGCCGCTGCCCGGGGATGCTGGGCAGGCGGGCGGACCCGGGCAGGGCTGCGGGGCGGCCGGGCGGGGAGAGCCGCGGGGCGGAGCGGGGCCGCCGCTGCTGCCGGGCCTCGCCCCCCCGCCCGCGCCGCGCCTCGTCCCGCTGCAGCCGCCCCGGCCTGGCGGCCCCGGCCCCGCCGCCCTCCCCCGCCTCCCGCCGGCAGCCCCGGCCTCCTTCCCGCCCCCCTTCCCTCCTCCTCCTTCCTTCTCTCCTCCCTTCTTCCCTCCCTCCGTCCGCAGGGGGAGCGCGCAGCATCCAGGGAGCGCGCGGAGCCCCGCGGCACCGGGCGGAGCCCGCTGGGGTCCCGCAGGAGCCGCGGTCCCCGGCCCCACCGCCCCGCCAGCGCTGGCGGCTCCCGCTGTAGATATTAAAAGAAAAAAAAAAATTACAAAACAACACGAATAAAAAGCCCTGCTAAGCATAACAGCAAAAATCGGAGCGTCCCGGAGCCAGGACTCGGCAAAACCTGGATGTGGCCCCACGGAGCCTCCGCGGGTCTCGAGTGGGAGCGCAGGGCGCGCACGGAGCGGCTCCGGCTCGGGCGCATCCCGGGAGCGGCCGCTGCCCGCGGAGCGCCGCAATTAACCGGGTTTCAGCAAAAGGGTCGGGCCGGGCCCTACCTTGTACTCTGCGTATGAAGAGCGAACGCGATGCGTTGTGCTTCCCAGAAGATATCAGGAGACTCTTGCTCTGGCTTGGTAGTATCGCGTAGTAGCGTTTTTCAATGATTGCCAAAGACGCTGCTATATAGGCAAAAATCTGGCACCGGCTCGTACGTGCAAATTTGTGACCTTGTAAACTGGCACAACAGGCCTGGCTAAATCCTGCAGGAGACACCTGCATCATCTTGGATCCAGCTTTTTTCTCTGCTTTACCACCTCAAACCTGAAACTCCCAATCTGCTAAAAGAAGCAGCTGCTTCAATTTCATCGTAAATTTCTGTCCTACCCACTGTGTCTATATTCAGCAGCACAGAAAACCTCCAGTGCCTGGAATTTGCTAGATTGTGTAATTTCTTGGCTCTGAGCTCTCAAGTTTCACTATTAAACTACACAAAACTTTATGATGCTTTTCATAGGCCAGAGCAACCCAACCTTAAGCATGCTCCTGTACAAGAGCAATGCAAAATAGATTTATTCCTGAAACCAGCACATTTGTATCATCACAGCTCTCATTTCAGTTGGCTAAAAAAGCCTTTTTGAAGTGTTCCCGTTCAGCTAAAAAAAATTGGGTTTTTGCAGAACATGAGTTCATAAAGTCTTCAGTGATGGCATAAGCAAAATCTATCCAATTATTTTTTTCACTTAGGCTTGAGAGCTTTATCTTTTAGATAGATAGCAAAAGTGACAGTTCTTTTACATCGAGTGAATACATATCCAGCTCACTGAGATTTTCAGAGCAGTCAAAGAGTTTAGCCATGTATTGGTGATAAAATGAAATAAGAAATGAATATTTTTTTTCGTCTAAATCCCTTAAGCCGCTTTGAAAACCTCAATTAAGAGCTGATGAGCTTAAAATACACTTTTGGGATTGTCCATACACGTTAGACATCTATTGCTGTAAAACTTCACAAAGGGTGACTGCACTTAGATAGGTGAAAATGTCAGTTTTGAATTACCATGGTTCCTCTTGAAATACAAAATGCGGAGAACAGATTTTCCAGAAATAAATATTTGGCTGTCTTTGGTCTCAATGTATAAGTTTAGATCTAGGTGAAAAAAAAAACAAGTCCTATTTAAACTTGTAGCCCTGATGCCTTTGCTGTTTGTCGAGATTTATTAGACTCTTTTGCTTTTAGTAATTTTGAAGGTGCAATTTTTCACCCTGACTACAGTAGATCCAGAGTGTCATTCCTGTGTCAGTGTGCAGGTTTTCTATAGTAGGTGAATGTTTCTAAGGCACTTGAAAATATTTTCTTCTTACTGTTTTTTTTAATTGTTATTGTTATTGTTGTTTCTTCTTACTGTTTTTTTTTAATTGTTATTGTTGTTTTAAGTCTGAAACTCTTGTTTATTTCTCAGGGGGAAAGCTGGGGGAGATTTGTCAATGCCAGCATGTAACAATATCTCCTTTTTCTAAATCTAAGTATATGCATCATGATTTAAATTTTTTTCTACAGGGTATGAAAATCACACTTATAGTAGAGGAGTTGTTACTTTAGCAGTTGTTATTTATGCTATGTTATTTGTGAGTGAGGGACAAACATGGGTAGAATTTGTCCAGATCCAAATGCTAGAGAATAATAGTGAAGTGTGTTACAGGCATATTTCCTAATGCATCTGAAGCAGGTGCATTTGTTGCACAATTTGTTGATGCAATGGCATATACTGATGTCACATTTTGGCAGGATTTGAGTGATCCAGTAAAGCCAGATAGATCCAGCTTTTGCCTTTTTCCTTAGCAGGGGCTAAATCACTTGTCACTGGTCAGGGAGAAGGCTGGCAGAGCAGCAGTTGGTGCAGAGCAGAGGGGGGGGAGAAGTGTTCAGGGACAGAGGAGCTCCTGCTTGAGGAGCTGTTCTTCAAATAGCTTCAGCCCAAGGCACACTCGCAAGTGCTCCGCTTCCACAGGTGTAAACTATGCCTTCGCTCTTGCTCTTCACAAGAAGAAGCTTCACTGAGACTATTTCTCTCTCCATCTAGTCCTAATCTGGAACCAATGTATGATCATTGTTGCTCAGTTATAGTGCAATTTAAAAAATGCAGTGCTGGGTGGCACAGAAAGCATTAATGTGTAATTCAAGCACCATACATATAAAGGCAAATTCTTTACAGCTTCGAAAGAGATGAATGCCAGGATCCATGATCTTCTCTGACTCTGCTCTGTTGATGAATGTGAAAATCTGTTTTGTTACATTGATTTTGTTACATTGATAATCACACAAGGTTTGCACTTGCATAAAATGCTTTGAAAACATTTTTCTTTTCTGGGCTCTTTTGGTCTGTCTGTGTGGCTGCATTAATATTTGAACCAGTGGTGTCTGTGTGTTATGATCTCTCTAAGCTTTGTTGTTCATTATGGCAAAAATAGAAAAAATCATGGTAGAAAATATGAAAATCATAATGTTTGTTAATAAAAAGAAAAGTCACCATATGGCTCAACAGCTTTTAATTAATATTAAATTGCCAGGGGAAATTTTGAAGGAAGTCAAATAAAAATCCTTTACTTTACAAATAAATGCTCAGGTTTTGATTTTGAATACATTGCTGGGGCAATTGGGAAACCTGAAGACAGTAATGGGAGTGCAGGGGCATTCTCAGAAATACAGAGAGCACAAGGTGATTTTGGAGAAGTTGGCAGCTACCTGGTTACTGTCAAAACCCTGACACTTAACTACCCCTGGGAGGTGGTAGAGATTTTGTTCCTTTAGACCTTACTGGTACTTACATCACCCTGTAAACTTTAAAAAATACTCCCAAATCACTAGACTGAAACTGTACATTTATATAGATTCCAAGTTAAGAACACTTATTCTAACACTCCTCATTTACACAGTGGTTGGAATGGCAGGGTCTGTGATTTCCACACCAAGAAACTGCATGGCAAGGGTAGGTCACAATTTTTGTTAGGAAATTCTTGCTCTGATAAACAGGCCTGCCCACTTCATGTAGAAAAGTGAAAATATCCTTGATGTGTTGTGTGCAAGGAAGTTTTCAGTGGAAGAGTTTTAAATGCAAATTGAGGGGGATGAGTTGCAGCACTGTAGACTTGGAGGGGCCACTTTGGGGAACTTGTGCTCTGAATGCCCAGAAGGTTTCTGTACTCATCACTCAAGGGTGCTGCTCAGATCTCTGAATCTGTGGTCATTCTCATGTGTGACAACAGATTGTGCTGCCAGCATCCAACAGTAGCACATGTTTGGTCATAAAGACCCAGATTTGCTGCTTTGTTCAATAATAGATTAATGTTCTGGTGCATAGACATTGTATAAAACATCAGTCTATTAGCTCATGTAGCCATGGAGATAAGTAATTTGCATACATGGAAACTCTTTGGGTTCATTTATGCCTAGTGCCTATATTTTACTAAGTAATAGATCTTTACAAACATTATTATTAATAAATATTTTCATAAATGCTATTTTCTGCTAACAGAGAATAATTGGCCTAATTTGTGAAAGCATCGAGCTGATTAAAAATTAACTGCTGAAGATAACCTAGCTTATTCTTAGACTCAAGTGAGGTTGCACAAAACTGTCAAAATTAATATATTAATAGTGTTAAACTTTATCAATAACATACAGTTAGGATTTGTACTATTGTTAGTTCTGACAGATTCTAATTACACTTTATACTTTGTTTTCTAGTGGCAGTTATAAGGTATGAAAGGTGCAACCACACATTAGCGAAAGTGCTAATTATATTATGTGTATTTACACATTCCTTTCCTATGCTCATGTATTTATATATGTTTAGGGAATACATATAAAGAAGGTTTTTAAGATTCTTTACATGCTTTAATGAATAATAAATTTAAACAAGACACAATCCAAAATTAATTTTAAAATGCTGAAAGTTTTGCTAATGATGCATATACAATGTTTAATTAAAAAGACTCAATGTAGAAACCACCAGCCACAGTAACAAATGCAATTAGATTGCAAATAGTGGGAGTAGAATACCAACAGTATAATTCTTCATTATGTTGGAGTCACACCAATTTTATTCACCTGTAGCTCTGTTTCTCTTAGTAAATACCAGCCTAGAACTTGTCAGCAGAATGAAGAATAATATCACATTATTACAGATTGTTGCCAGCATAATTACAAACTCCCAGTCCTGTTTCAGCTGGAGTTTCTGCTGTTGTGGCCCTGTTTCTTCGTGGCATGTCCCTTGTTGCCCCAGTTTGATGTGCAGGGTAAGTGCTGTGAGTGGCACTGGGGGAGCAGCCCAGCTCCCTCCTGGGCAGCTCTCATTGAACCACTGGTGCTGCTTCACAGGATCACAGAATATTTCCAGTTGGAAGGGATTTCTGGAGGTTGTCCAGTCCAGCCCCCTGCCAAGGCATGGTCACCCAGAGCAGGTGACCCAGGAACATGTCCAGGTGGATTTGGGATGTCTCTAAAGAGGGAGACTCAGTGCCCTCCCTGTGCAGCCCATCCCAGTGCTCTGCACCCTCCATGCAAAGTCCTTCATCAAGTGAAAGTTCTTGTGGTTTAGTTTATAGTTAATCTGTACCCTCCTGCCCATATCTGAAACAAATGCTGTGGAGAAATTGTGACTTCCTTGGGAAAGGTGATCTCTGAGTGGGTTTGCACCGAGCTCACCTTTCCCACTCAGCAGCAGCTGGTGCTGCAATGTGCAGCCACTGCAAGAGGATACAAGCCGTGGTCATAGAGTAACACATCATCCACATCAAATCATCAAACCTTAAGAACAGGAAATTGCCTCCCAGTAGGTCTGTCCTGCCCTTTCCCTGCTGGGTTTCTGAGCGCCATAGTTCCTGTTGTTTGTCCAGCCATACAGCCAGCTCCTGCCTCAGGAGCTTTTCTTTGTTTGCAGAGGAGCTGGTTTGGATGCGGTGACGTTGTTCTCCACACAAAATGCCTCATACAGAAAGCATCATCTGCCCGTGTAGACAGAGAAAAGAGGAGAAAGCATGTATTTCCACTCTCACCAGGCACCTGATTGCAGATCCCAAGAAAGCTACGTGCCATTACTCTTAAGTTTTCCTGAATTTGGACCCCGGTGTGCATCTGCTGAAGTCAACACAAACCTTTCACTGAGTCCATTGAAACAGAGTGCATGGATAGGAGCCTCATCTACACAAGTGCTGCAGACTTGTAACCAGACCATTCCTCATTTATGAAGTAGAAAAAGGTTCCATGGAAGATTTAGAACCTCCAGGGATAAACTGGCCCTGCAGTTGCTGTGATTGCAGTGTAGTACAAATGTATTGGGGTTGAATCTGTAACCCCTATTGAAAGTCTAAAATGTGGAAAGTGCACAACTCCACAGCTAATCAGCTTCAGGTCTTAACTATCCTTCTATTTGAGTTTTTATTATTGACCTTATTTAAACATAATTTATGAAGTTTATGCCCTTTGCTCTATTTGTTTTAGACAAAATTGACAAGAAGGATATATTCAATTTTATTTTGTAGCTGGTCTGTACACATTTTAAGAAAATTATTACATCTTCCTGTAATTTTTACTAAAAGAGTAAGCAGTGTCAGTGCTTTAAACCTTGTCACACAGGTTGGGATTTCTAGACTTTGATAATCTTTTTTGTTACTTCTCTTAGACTGTTTTATTCTAGTGATGACCTAAACTGGACAAGTACAGAAGAAATTCTTCATGCAATATTTCTGTTTCTGCATCTCTCTGTGTGGTATTGCAACACCAGGGTACTGTTGAGTAGTGTTAAGCTTGTGATCCTGTTACCTCTGATGATATTACTGAATCATTTTCTTAGCCACTATGCTTTTTGTGGTTGATTAGTCCTACCTAACTTTAGAACTTTGATGCTGTACTTAACCACTCGTATGCTGCTTCTTCAAAACCATTTCTCCCCTTTATCTAGATGTTTTTAAATTTTTGAGCACATCCTTGTCTTATTCTCTTAAGCTTTTTCTAGATTTATGTTCCCTGCAAATTTGACTAATATGCTTTCTATTCCTTTAGCCAAATCATTAATCAAAATACAGAATTACATGCTGGAAGACCACTCAGGATAACCCTCTAGTTTGAGAGGGAATCATCGGTAACTGTTTTCTGAGTAAAGATAGAAATAATCATATAAGTGGGATTTTTCCGGACTATGTTCCCCCCCATCTCTTTATTACTAGATTGTAAAGTTCTTATTAAATATACCTATTGTGTTTTGCCTGCCTGTAATACCTGTGGCAATGCTGTACAGAAAAATCAATCTGCAATGCTGATTGCTCCTCCCCTTATTTTCATCTAGGTATTAAAATAATTTCTTAGTTACTGTATTTCTGCTGTAACTAGAAATAGGCTTCCTAGCTCTTTTTGCCCTATTTTTAGTGAAAAGCACTGTGTTTGTACCACTTTATAAGTTATGTTTGATGTTTCTGAGATTGTTTCTATTTATGCTCAGTGTATCTCAGAGAAATTTGATCAGATGGAGTGATCTGAAGACAACTAACTTGTCTCAATACTTTCAAGCCCGTGTTTTCCCATCACTACCCTTAGGTCTGTTGTGCTTCCCATTACACCTGACCATCTTAGGTGATTGAAATCCATTTTTTTTTCCAGATACCGGTAGTATTTTAGTTTCATATAACTCACTGGAAGTTCCAAAATGTGTTTTAGAAGCTGCATAAATATGCAGGAATTTATCTACTCCAAGCTCCTGATGTCTGTGCTGGATGGGTAACAGTATCCAGCCTGGCTGTGATTTACAGGTTAGCTGTGGTATATCTGCACTGCATTGCCATTACCTCAGTGATTGTAATGTAAACACAGAAAATTACCCTAAATTAGGAAAAATTGCTTAGGTAGAAAACTTGCTTGTAGAGTTCATGAAAGTCTGGCTTAAATGGTTGAGTATTGCTAAAAATGTTTCTGCTGTACTAGTACCTAAAATATGCTGGCCCTGAAATGAAACGAAGATTTGAAAGGATTTTCTTCTGATCATTTTTTTCTTGAGTACAAAAAAGAATTCTCTCCAGATCTCAAAGTGCAAATTTGGCTCCTTAATTAGATTTTACCCACTAGTGTTTGCTGTTGATATAGATGAGACACAATCATCTTACTATATTAACTGCTTTTCTGTTTGTTGTACTTAACAATCCTTCAAAAATGACTGGATTCAGCAGAGCATCCATTTAGAGCAATTCCACATGGTTACTGACATTAGGGACTTCCTGGCAGCAAAATATTGAATGTTGCCATATAAATTCAGGGTAGGCAGCATGAAAAAATATGAGGTGTTCCTCAGATCCTATTCAATATAAAAGAAAGAAATATTTTTATTGAACTAGGAATAGTCTTACTCACTGGAGAGCTACTGCAACGCAGAAGAGTTAGAAAACCCAAATACCTGGGTCTTAAGAATTGTCTTTAAAGTACAGATCTTGAGTTATTTTGGGAGTAAGTGCTGTTATCAGCATTTTGTGCAGGTAGAGAAAGAGATGGGGAAATTCCATCACTGACTGCAGAGGTTGTTAAACAGCTCAAAAAGTTGAGACATTTTATGATGAGCAGTTCCGAAAACATTCATCAGGGAGTATTCAAGGAACTGCTTAAGAATGTCTCTGGACTGTTAATGTTGGTTTTTATAAATTGGTACAGCACTGGGAAGGCAAATACTGTGCCAGAATTTTAAATGGGATGGCTTCATAATTACAGGCCTTTCAGCCTGGTGCCAATCTCTGGCAAAATAATGGAAGACTGATATGGGATATTATTAGCAAAATAATCAAGAATAATGTAATATATGGCAGTACTTATTGGTTTATGGAAAATACATCTTGTTGGACTAGCTCAATAACTTTCTTCTGATATATGAGGTTTGGTTGATGAATGTTCTGGTGCTGATGCAATGGACTTTCTTGGGGCATTTGTCATGGTACCACACAACCTTTGATTAAGGAATGAGAATAATGCAAATTCAACTGGGCAACATATTAAAAAGACCTAAGACTGCTTATCTAGTAGTCTTAATATGCAAAGTGGGAATTATTGTCTAATAGGCTCCTTTAGGGATTGTTGGGTCGTGCTCTGTTTCCCATTTCTTTCAAAGGCAGGGAAATTATTTTAAAAATAATTAATGGCAAATTTATGTAGATGGAATAAATTTTGGGACTTTGGAAATAAATTTAGTGTACGAAGTGATTAATAAACCATATACATTTCAGTAAAACTGAAGATAAACCCTGTCTTTTGAAGGGCAAGGAATTAGACTTTGATGATCTTTATGGATCCTTTCCAACTCAGGCTATTTTATGGATCTCTGATTCTAAATTATATTTGCAGGATGAATGACTGACCTGAGAAATAATAACTGAGAGATGTGTGGGGGATCGTGATAGATAACTGGGGGAATGTAAGGTTTTACTGTCACACCAAAAAGACCTAAAGGGGGCCTAAACAGAACCTTCCAGCAGTAATGATGGAGCTATCCTGTGTCAGTAGTGATGTGATAACTTCACCAATAGATGAATCCATGTGAAGATACAGATTCATGTGTCAGAAAGGAATAAAGAGTTGGTGAAGGCTTAGAGAATGATTAATGAACTGGACATGCTGTGCAGCAAGATACTCAAGGACTTGAACCTATTTAGTTTAAGCAGAGGTAATTTGTCCCAGCTTGTGTCTATATAAGGCACAGATTATGAGGCTGGAAAACTTCTACATGTCAGTTATAAGGAAATAAAATGGTGTAAAGTTGGAAGTTAGACAAAGGTAGACTCTAGGTGCACATTTCTGTAATAATGGTAATAAACCACTGAAATTGTTTTTAGAGGATCATTGTGGGTTCTCTGCCTGGAGTTTTTAAAATCAAGGTTACTTGGGTTCTATTTTTTCTGGAAAATACATTCTACTTCAATGGGAATTGATTTAGACTGAACCTGTAGTTGTGTTATGGGAACATTGTGCTGATCATTGTGTTATTAATAATTGTTAGATCGATGATCTATTTTTATAATTTCTAAACTGATTTACTCGAGGTTACCCAGTGGGAAACCAACATGATAGTACCTGTTCCTAATTATTCCTGGACTAGGGTGTTATCCTCCACACCACACAACTTGCTACTAATTAAGAGAAAGGCTGGAATTTCTTAAATATGTGTTTTTTTACACATGCCTGTAAATGTGAGAGTCCTGCTTCCATGCTCAGTGTGGGAGATTAAAGGAGCTCTTTCCCCATCTGTGCACCCTGCCCAGGAGCAGTTCTCAAGCTGTACTTTGAGCTGGGTGAGTGCAGCAGCAGGAAAACCCCACCCAGGGCCAAGGTGAACCTCAGTCTGTGGCCTCTAGACAGCTGATGTCACTCTGGGAAGGCTCTTCTTGGAAGCCAGGGCTCATCTCCTACATACACCCCATAGCAGATGAAGAATGTGCTTTCCTCAGTTGCCTTGGAGCCATCAAGGCTTTTTTCATTACAATTTTTGGCTTTCCTGTGCTGCCCTGGCTCCCAAGTCATTGCATCAGCCGAGCAAGAAGTTCATCTTTCAAATGTTCCTTTTTCATAATGCATGTTCAATTTCAACCCCAACAATATTTTTTTATTAATTATGGGGTCTTTCTGTTTTTTCCCCTTTTTTCCCTTTTTAAAATATTTATTTTTCTGTTAGTTTTTTGGGGGGTTTTTTTGTTTGTTTTTACTGAAGTGCCTGTGTTGGTTAAACAGCTCCTATCACACATATCAGGAGTTGTTTATTGACAGACAGAAAAGGTGCACTGCCTAAAAGGGAAGGTACAAGGAAAGATTCTTCTGGGACCTGCTTTTGTGGGATCCTGAACATGTGTCTGTCTCACCAGCTCAGAAATCCTTATGCCCTTGCTCAGATGCTTGAAGATGAGAGGTGCTCTGAAATTTTTCAGTCCAGCTGGGCCAGTTCCGGAGTGATTCAGTGTCACCCCTTAAGTCATTTGGTATTCTTTGTATTTGATGTAGTGTCATGTGGAGGGGCAGCACAAGGATCTCTGTATTTTACAGCAGTTCACAGCAAGAGAGGCAGCCATGCAGAGGAGTGTGTACATCACATTGGTAAGAGAACAGATCCCCATTATTTGATTCCAGCACAGGTTGGTGGAGGGAGTTGTGAGGGATCCCTGCCAAAAGCTGCTGGGTCACCAGTTATGCTAATACACAGCTTCAGTTCATCTTTTCTTCTGCTGCTACAAAAATGGCAAGGCAGGATTAATAGCAAGGAAGTAACTTTTAAATAGCAGGAGTTTGTAAATGTCAGACTCAGAGTGTCAGACTAGTCTGCCACCAAACAAATTCTGCTGCATTTTCCTCTTTGGGTTTTCTATCATCCACAAATAATCTGTGTTTCAGGCTCATTTTTTAATGGTTCTAGGTGTATCTATAATAGAGATACTCATTTTGACTACAGAGGGGAAAAAAGTAATCTTTTTTTTCAGCTGCTAACAAAATAGTAACTTAACATATTGGGATGTGTAGATGATAGCAGACAAAATTGGACTGGAGTTCTTTGACAAAGAGAGAATGAAAAGCTCACTGTGGATTTTAAAGTAGTTTAAAGAATGTACATCAGCAGCAATCAGGTCTAAGAGGCTGAGATAGAGTGAGAATAATCATTTGCATCTTATGCTTATGTGAGAAATATCTCTGTAAAACAAGTGATTAAAGCACACCACTGGGCTCTGAAGTCTGTCTTTTGAAAAACTGATTCTTTGAAAACTGCCTTCTAGTTTGTCAGTGTCAGGGAAATCGGTTTTATTTTAGGAATTCTTTCATGTCTATAAGATAGTATAAGACTCCAGAAGTATTTTTACTTTGGCTTTGGGCCAGTTTGAGTGCCTGCCCCAATTGTGAAGAACAGAATAAAAACCCTACTGGACTAAGAAGAGGTTCTTTTCAAAGCAAACATGACTGATACAATAACACAGGACTCAGGGAAAGACATGAGATTTGCAGTCATAGATCTCTTGGTGCTTTTGTAAATCTAATCCCAAAAAATAAGCTCTTCTTTTTTCAGCTATGTAAGAGAGATTCTGCACAGTTGTGCAACTGAATAAAGCATACAATTAAAACTTTACAGGACAGTAGTTACAAGGTTTAATTGCCCACTTTTTGTTTACTTTTAAACTGAATACTTGATTCTCATTAACAATGTATTTTCATAATTTTCAAAAAGAAACACTTCCTCACTTTATCAGGGATGTTACCTGGTCATGTAAACTGAAGGCTTAGACCAGGAATTTACCTAAACTTTCCTAGCACTGCTTCTCTTTAAACTTTTCACTAGCATAGCCTCCCTGCTGCTGCTTTCTCAATTTTAATCTGGGTGTGTGGTTGTCATTAGCTGTACATGTTCCAGGGCCAGCAGAGAGTTATAAACTCTGATAAAAAGCTGTTACTGGCAGCTCGTCTTCATGGGGGATTTTAGATTCAGAAAGTAGCATGAGCAGCTGCGATCAGAAAAAAACAAACCAACAATTACTAACAGATAAAAAACCACGGAGCTATAACTATAAATACAAACAAATCATTGTGCTGTGCTTGCTTTCACCATGACAGACAACCTTTCACTACAACAATACATCCACAGGAATAAAAGCTGGAAAATCTTGGAGCAGATCCTCAGCAGGGATAAATTCTCACAGCTCCATGACAACAGCATTGTGATAATTTATACCTGACAAAGACCTGCTATTTACAGAGCAACTCCACCTCTTTTGGAGTGGAATTCATCTTTTTGCAGAGAGGTATTTACCTTCCCTGGTGTAGGCTTAGCAAGTAAATCCTGCATGAGGGGTTGGAAGACAAATAGGTCTTGTGCTGCTTTGCTGCATCAGAGTATTTCACCTGCTGTGTTGTTGCATTGTTCAGATGAACGATTTGGCCTCCAAAGAATTCCTAATAGGAAAGGATTGCTAACTAATGTGAGAGTCAGCTGGTGTCCCTTGAGATGCTATAATTAATATACAGCAGATGTTGAAACTTTTTGTCAGAAGATACTAGTGATTAAGATATCATGTGTAGTAGAGATATGTGTTTGCTTAGATAGAAGGGAGAAAATAGGGATTTTGTGAGATCCCTGTTTCATGAGGCAAGGAGGAAGATGCAGCGTGTGCTGGGAGATTTGCTTAGGCAAGCTCATGGCAGAAGAATTAACTTGGGAAGTGTTTGGATGATTAAGAGCAAAAGCATTGCTGAGGAGTGGAAGCTGGAGGGCACGTAGAGAATTTGTACTTTGGCAAAAGATCTACTTGATAGGTCCAAGGAGAAGACAACAACCTAATTTTTTAATGCATTCCCCTTTACTCATTTTATTTGGATTGCTGCATATCATCCTGCTTTGCTCTGTGACCAAATAAATAAATGGAAGCAACTTGGAGAAAAGTTTGGGTCTTGTCTTTCTCTACCTTGGAAGCTCACAAACCTCTTGTCCCTCTCTGAAGTATGCAGTGATTTAATCTGCATTTTAGCTTTCTTTTCTGTATTACTGCTCATCTACCTCTTCCTTTTGCTAAAGGTACCTTGCCTAGAGTGCATGTACTCTTTGTGATGGGGTGTTTCTTTATGATGTGCTAAAAATCCTTTCAGCAGCTGATTCTGGAATACTGATATTCCAATCTCAATGCCTCTTCATAAATCAGATCAAGAAATTTGCTGCTTAAGCACTGCTTAATGCTAACTTTAGTTCAGAAACTGAGTGGTGTTTCTGTTAAGGATTCAGAAAATACACTTAGACTGTATAATATTGAAGTCTTTGCTCCAATGATGGATAAAGAGACTTTAATGTGTTCAATTAAAGCTTAACAATTCTTCTCATGGTAACAGATTGTGCTATCACCCTACGAGAACTGTGAAGTGAGTTAATAGTGATCAAAATATCTGCTGTACCTGCATCCCAGTTTTCTTACATTACTGGCATGTTGGGTCTGCTGTCTTGATTAAATTCCAGCTAAAAAAATATATGTTCTGCCCACCTTAATTGTAACTCCTTCTGAAGCACTCAGCACTCCTTCAGCTCCCCTATTTATCCTTTATTTCTGCTCCAACCTGTTGAGCAGTTACTGGGAGCTGTCAGGCCATGGAGCTCTAGTCATGATCCCTATGTCAAATCTTCATTTTCACAACACTTTCTTAGGACAAAAGGCAACATATGAGTTACTCCTTTCCAATACATCTGTATAATTTCAGATAAAAAATAAGGGCACCTAAGTGAATGTTTCTGGGAGCTGTGTTGGCATTGTGCTTTTGGTATGCTTTCATATGTGTGTCATTTGCAGTAGATAAACTAAAATAATTTCAGAGCTAAAACAATGTACAAAATAACATGACAAAAACACCGGTAATCTCTTTAAAGTGTGAACTGCAATTCAACCAAGGTGTAACTCTTCTGTTATTACTAATATAGCAAAAATGCTTTCAATTTTTGTAACATTTTTCTCTTAAGCACTGCAAAACATTTTAGAAGTTTTAGAAGTTATGGACTATCATCCTCTTCATTTGAGAGGGGAATGTACTGAATCTCAGAAGAAAGTTAAATGAATTGGAGAGGAAACTTCAAAGTACTGACAACTTCAGTTTTGAAATTATCTTCTTTCTGAAATGTAAAATTATTTGTCATGGAAGAAAAATGGCTCCCAAAATATGACTTGCATTTTTGAAAGGAAGTCAGAAGAGTGTTCATATGAGCCTCAAAATACCTAAATATCTTAGGTATGACTGAAGTAATTTCTTTAGGTTGGGGACTGATCACCTAATCACCTCCTGCAATCAACAGTTACAACCAATGCTCACTTGGTCCTTCTGTAGAAACCAAGCTGTTAATAGAAATAAAAGATCATTAACTGTTTCCTTTAAAATCATGAGTAGATATAAGTTGAATCAGGATTGTTATCTCTTGAGACTTTTTTCCTTTGGTTTTGGTTCTTTTTCAACCAGATTCACATAGCAGGTTTTTGCCCTATAACTCTCTTAAAATGGAGGGAAATGTTTCTGGTTTTGTTTGCACAAAAATGCAAAGCCTAATGACTGACAGAAGAAATACAACTAACCTCAAAGCAAAGGTACTTCTTGGTTCTGTCAGGAACTTAACAGAGAAGCAAAGATGTTGACTTTTAGCTTCAACACAAAGTAAGCTGCATTTATTCCCCCACCAGCTCTGAATTTTTAGATCTTAGTCACAAAGGGAAGGATATAGTTGAGGAGACAAGACTGTGTTTCCAGAACAGACTTTTCCTCCAGCTTTGGTCTGTGGCCATGGACTTCCTCTGTAGCCATAACACTGTCACAAAGGGCATTTCTGCTCATAGGTGACCTCCTCATTCTCTTCCTGTCCATATTTTTGCTTTATTCACTGTATTAGTATGCTACAAAAATTCACATTTTCAAGTGCTTCTGCTATTAGGTGCCACAATGCCCTGCTGGGGTCACCAAACTAAGCTGACACTGAGATACATATGGTCTTTTTGGAGAAAAATATGGAAAATAAAATACAAAAATGTGGTTATCTAAGTCAGTGATGAGGTTCATGTAGTGATGTACAACTGAACAACTGATAAAAAGATATCCTGAGACTCACAACCAGATGTTTCAGAATGATCAATTGTTTCTCTAGAAAGAAGAGCACAATTACATCATATCTGGGAATAAATGTGGGAGGTTGTGAAATTTTCTTTCCCTTTTACTAGTAACACTTGCATGTTTTATAAACTTGGAACTCCCCTTCTCAAAGGGCCTTGATGTGCCTCTAAATTTAATTCAAGAAAAGTTGGCGCACCCAAAAGCCCCTCTAGTTTTGACAACTACTTTCCTCAATCTGAGAAAAAGAGCCAGCTCTGTTTCTCATCCTAGATGATCATGGCTGTAACAGCACTTACCACTGGTTTGTCTGTTCTGATGCTGAGAACTTCAAGTACTTGAGTTTTCCACATCTCAGAAGTTATAAAATTCGAGCTTATTGAAAACCTGAAGTGCTCAATAAAGAACAAGATAGTTTAGAAAAGTGGTAAAGGATTTAGCTTCTGTTGTCACAGGATGAACTGTTCATGAACCAATGTAAAAAGAAAGGTAAAAAGCAATTCTGCATGTTCATGCAATTCTTCATCGTGTTCATGGGCATATCAGGGACTTTAATGAGACTTCTCTGGCACTCAGACTTGGATGGAAAGAACAAGTCTAAAGAGCAATAAGTTATATTTATCGACCTATCGTTCACATAAGCCAGATATCCAGTGTGTGCTGGTGAGTTACACTAAAAAGAACAAAGAAATTTGATGTGATGCTCTGCAATGCAGCTTTGGGTTGTGGTCATTTTTCAAGTTCTTTATCAATTCAGATTTCAGGGAACAGCTGTAAGGACAAATCAGCATCTAGACTCATGCTGGAGATGTGATGGAAATTGTGATGGAAACATCAGATTTGCTGTGCTGAAAGAATGGAAATCATGGAAAGGAAATGAATTAAGGCTTTATGGTAACAAATAAGGGCTGTGTTGTCATGGGCTTGTTGACCAGCAGTGGGCTGGGATGACTTCTGTAAACTTTTCTGCTGATTGGTCTGTGATGTAACATTCAATAACATTTCAAAGCAGAAGAATCTACAGTCTTTTGATCATAAATCCTGTGCTTTTCTGGGTAGACACCTGGAACATTTGGTGTTTTGTGAAGACTGAGGAACACATGGTCCTTTGTAAATAATAAATTATAAAAATAAAGCATGAGTAACCATGCTGTGAAAAGAGAGCAGCAAATGCATTGAGAAATAACAACTGCAGGACCAGGATTACCTACTGAGCTGTAATTTATTATTTTTCATTTAACTTTAGAGTTTTAACCCCTAAACTTAACTACTTAAAATACAGTTTCAACAAAAGAATAAAATTTGAGTTCTGTCTGCTTAGAGCTTATTAGTAAAATTAATGAATTTTTGTGGGATGTAGAATGGTCTGATAATCTTCTGAATAATACTGAATATCTCTGTCATAGGACATGCATTTAATTAAAGTTTTTCCACAGAGTAAAAGGATGTTTTGAGCTGTTAGAGTTTGCCAAGGGTGGCATAAGGTGAGAAGAGAATATGTTTAGTCAATATGTATTTTATAAAGATTATTTAAAATTTTGTTTTATTTTTTAAATTAAGGAATTAACTTTATATTTTCTGACAGGTCATGCCTATGTGACAGCAGAATCATGAATAATTTGTACATGTTAAGGATATATTCCTATCAAAGTCGTACAATTCGGGAACTGTAATGTTTAAAATTTTATCTCTAAAGTAAAACTATTTTTGTGTTTGAGGATTTTAATTGTTTTTGTTTCTTCACACAGAGCAGAGTTCTCTGTAGAACTGGCATCTTTTATTACAACTTTAAAATGAAATTCAGAGACTCCTGTCCTGTAAATATTTTATATAACCTAAGGACAGAACTGATCCTGCCCATGAATACTGAATACACCTCTTCTTTCAAAAGTGTCATTAACCTCTTTTTCCTTCCCATGATGGTATGTAATATATATTTTCAGGATCATATTATAATAATATTATGATAAAAATATTGATTTCTTAGACATTCTCTTTACTATAATAAATCTAGCTTGCTTTTCCAAGTCCAGCTCTGAGTTCCAGCCTCTGAGTGATCCCAGGAGGCACAGAGACACTGCTGTGAAAGACTTGCACATGTCACTTCAGTGTCTCCACTCTTTGTTTCCCTATGCTTTGGAAAAATAGCACAGGAACTCAACAGTATCAGCAGGGCTTCCTGCTCTGCCAGTAAAACCTAATCTATCTTATCTCAAGTGAGCTCCACATGCATCCTTATATTACCGTTTTCTTTCCTAGAAAGAAAATTCAGTTTTTATTATTCTGGTACATCCTATTGGTACTTTATATATTTATCTTCAGTCTCACATGACATGTGTGTTCCATGTATAGCAAGATATCATCTCTGGCTGTAAAACTATCTATCTATCTATCTATCTATCTATCTATCCATCCATGGGTAAAGAAGAGAGTGATTGACATTGGAAATAATTATATTTTTTGTGACAAACTTCAGCACATTATTTATAGGCAAATCTATCCCATTAAATCTTGACAGAGGGATGTGTCAGCAGAATTTCCTGTAACTGATACCCACAAAATGATCCATACTCCAGGTATCCCTTAGCACCTGATTATTTTGTAGGCAGGGAACAGTGCAGTGAGTGATGCTCTTTTTTCCTGTAAAAGTTCCCTGTGCAGGTTTTGGAGCAACATCTTTAAGAATATTGCCAGCAAATTCACTATATTTGTATGCTCTTACAAGACCATATTAGTGGGAGAGAACTGTTTTGTTCCATGAAAAGCACTTCCAGGTAATGGCTATACTCACAGTGATAGGCAGTTGTGATAATCCAGAAATAATTCTCAGGACTGGCTTTTTTGTTTGATTGGGTTTTTTGGTGACAATTAGCTAGAGAATTTCTCACTGGGGGTGGAACCAGAAAAAGCAGTGTGTAAAAAGCGATATAGAGGTCATCTACCCATAGAGAACTAGAAAATGGTGTTCCACATTCCTTTAACAGCACAGCATTTTAGAGAGGAGTCAAGTATTTTTCCACCAGACTATATTTAATATTCCAGAGCATGACTTTTTCTTCTGAGTTTGAAATGTCTGACTGTGGGAGATATTTAGATATTTCACTATCTCCCACCTAAAGCTGGGAACACTGAGAATGTGCAAACCCCTTGGCAGCTGCTGCCATCTGACAGGAGGGTGCTTGACTTGAGTGTGTGATGCGCAGTGTTAGAGATGAGCAGTGTCAGACAGTGAAATGGGCCTGCAAAATGATGGGGTTGATTTTCAGTCCAGTTCTTGCCTATAGCTGGTTTTTCTATTTTATTTTAACCATGTACCATGGAGCCAGGGTACACCTCTTCTCACTGTTGGGATAACTGTCAGGAGAGACCCTAAAAGCTTAAACAGAAGGCTGGCTTGGACTGTAGGAAAGTTTGAAGGATCTGTCTGGGTGTGCTGGTGGATTTTAGAAAGCTTAATGAGCAAGAATCATTATGACAGCTACTTCAGTTATAGACAGGCTTGCTCTTTACACCTTACAGTCCAGAGCTGTACCCAAAATAGTTATTTGCATGTTCTAGGCAGGAAACATTTGAGTTTGCTGATGAGGTGAGGGGATGTGGTTTTTTGTCTGTTTCTCTGATTTCTGCTGCAAAGGGATGAGTCCTGGTACACACATGGCTCTAGCAGTGTCCCAGTCCCCATCTTGGTGATAACTGGTGATAATTCCCATGCTAAAGAAATGAGTAAAAAAAGCAGGCTGAAAAAGGCAAATGAAATAAAAATGATATTTTTGAGGCTGTTCCAGCCAGAAGACCAAAAAGTTAAATACGTTGGAGTTTATTAGGGAGCTAACTTGTATTACTCTCTTTCTTATAGTCGAGGACACAGAAATCAGATATGAACTAGATGTTAAATTAATGAAGGTTAAAGCCAACAGTTTTAGCTGATCTAATTTTCCATTGCATAATACAGAAAAAATCTCTCTTTTGGGTGTTTCTTTTGAAGGTGAGCAAGGGAAGTGGAATGAGATGTGCCCCTGAGGTTTCTGAAATGTCAAACCTTGAAGGCTACATATACATTCCTCTAAGATGTACAGTGCTATAGAGGCTCTTTCTAATAGCAAATACCAGAAGATTTGAATTAAAAGCACAAAGTTTTGTTAAGTAACTAAAAGTCAAACAATTGCTCAACCTAAACAAATACTAGAAGTGTGGGATTGCAGAAGAGCGAATGTAATTTATGGGAAGATCCCACTCTGTGATATGACAAATACAAAACCAAATCTGAAGTGCTAGACCTGTTATTTCATGGAAATAGAACAATGAGAGATGAAAGTGTTCAACCATAAAAGTCAGGAAATGGCATTAGAGATGAACCAGAGCAAAAAACTGGAAGGAAACACAATGGAATACAAATGAAAAGTGGTAATAAGCAAACATAGTCAATAGTATAATGGTTCTGAACTAAACAAAATCTGGAAGGAGACAGTCTGGAAGTTGCAGTAGGTTTCATAGTCCTTTTCTCTGTGAAGGATGTGACTAATGTGACTAATACAGTAACAAAGTTGTTACTTGAAATGATTAAGATTCTAAGGGCAAGTCTGTTTTCTAATCTGCCTCGGTGTTTACTTGTTTCTGCAGAAGCAGAAATTCCAAGCAGTACAAATGCCAGCCAGGCTGTGCCACGAGCAGGGGACTCGGGCAAGTGCAAGTGCCTCTGCAAATGCTGAGATTCTTTAGCAAAGGGGCCAAGGAACGTTTCTGGGGCTAATTATGGAGTATCTCAATGAAGGCAAAACCTCTCCTCATAAGCTCTGTTAGAGATAGACTAAGGCCCTGCATTATATGGGTTTATAGAATTATCTTTTCATGCCAAGAGGCATGAGAAATCAGACAACCTGTTTAACACATGCTGGAAAACCTCATTTAATAATTCCTGTATGCTGCCTACAATGATATAAGTATAAACATACACGATTAAAGCCTGAAAGTAGTTCTTTGAAAATACATGAGGAGGAAGAAGCCAACTGCAATCCTTGACTCACAGGATTGCTCTGAGCCATCAGTCTGGTACATCCATGAAACAAAATAAAGAACAATTTAAGATGTATCTCAGGCAAGAAATCTCCAGTAGAACTGTGACAGAAATGTCATCTATAAGGCATTAGAAAGATTTGATTGGGAAAATCGAGAACAATTCTTATCACTCAGGTTAAAAAAAAATGACTTGCAGGCAATATAGACCTCTTTGTTTCAAAAGGAGGGCAAAAAATGAGCTGCCAAAATGAAGATAAGTGTTGCCATGGTTATAGCTGAAGCTGCTCTGGACTGCTCTTCATCTTGGGGTTGCAGCATTAAAGCACCATGAAAGAACTGTCCTCTGCTAAACTCAGCCGCATCACCAGCCAAGCCAGAAAACACCTTAAACAGAGATGTGAGCTACATACAAATACACTTTGCTAGAATTTTTTTGAGTTACAGTGGATATCTATGTCACTGGCTATAATTCCTGTTCCCTTCTAAATCTCTGATTTAGATCTGATACTGATCTCATACTCATCTGATGTAATCAGTCCTCAAATAAATGCAATTTGCTTCATAATTTTTTTCATGCAACTGAATATGCACAAAATAGGTTCACACACAGACCAGAATATGCAGTAGCTCTGCATTAAGAGACTTGGCATTGGCAGGACTTTAAAACTGCTCAATACTCAGTGGCTCTTTTTTGTGACAAAAAGAGCATGGTATGAGGTTTGAAGACTTCTAAAAAGTTTATATTTTTCTGAACACAGACAAAATTTGTAAAACTGCTGCAAGTCTCTTAAACTTTCCAGTTCTTAGTTTTCTTGTCACTTAAATGGAGTTACAATTTATGACAAATTTTCTGGCTCCAGTGGGTCTTCACTTAGAATTAAGCAGGTTCTGAGCAAGACCCAATGATTAATGTTTCAAGAAAAGAAATAATTTCCAAGTATTATTAATTTAAATTCCCTACAGTATTTATAGACATTTTTCATAATTCTGAATCAGAATCTCTTTTCATATAGAAAAGCTTTGCATGAGAAAGAGGTAATGACATACTGCACACAAATACCTTCTTAATGTATGCAAATTATTGTGTTTTAGAAATTACACACAGGCACTGCAAACTTACATACCCCTGAAAATTAAAATGAAAGAAAATTACTTTAAAACAGCCTTGTTCATTGAGCATTTATCTTTCTACTAGAGAAAAATATAAACTAAAAAGAAACTCAGAAAAGCCAGAGGCATGAGCAGAACTTCTTATCACAACAAATGATCCAACTACTTATGAGATGCTAGTTCTGAAAATCAGTGAATAGTGACAATATCTTTTAAGAAGATTGCAACACTTAATATTAAGTTTTCTTATCTTTCAAAGGACCAAATTCTGGCTCTTGGTAAAATCACTGAGAGTTCTGCTAATGCCTCTAATGAGAGCATGACCAAACCTCAAGAGCCTAATTTGAAAGCATATTAGCTTTCCTGAGCAGTACCCTGAACAAGTTCAAATTGGTTGCATCACACTGTGGAATAAAAATCTGTGCTTGCTTTTGTCTCTTTTTGTCTGTGCATGCATGTATGAAGGAACGTTCAGTTCTGTAAAATATAATATGATTTCTGTGCAAGAAGCTGACATTTTGAACAGTGAGGGGGGCTGGCTCAGCAATCAGTTAAGCTCTCATTTTACATCCGACAGTGTTTAGTCAGTTTTAGCAGACAAAAGTGTCACCGTTTATTGTTTACTTTACACAAAACTATAATTTGTAGATGCTTTGCTTTTGGTGTGGTATATCAGACTTTATGAGACGAGGATGTGTGTCTGGATTCTGTGCTTGTAAATTCTTTATTTATGCATGGGTAATATAATCTGAAATACTACCAAATTCAAAGAATTAACTTTATATAGTTGTATACATATGGGACAGTAAACTACTTGTTTTATTTTCAGAAGGCTCTTTGAGAACTTTGAGAATTAATTGGAAAAAAAAAACTTTTCCAGTGAAGACAGCATTGCTCGAAGCCATGGAGGAATCAGAGAGATACATCTTGGTGTGAACTGCTGTAGAGTGAAAACTATATTTCATGTGCCTGATGTTATATAAGCAAGATCTATTTTAGAAAGGCTACCAGCTTTTAATATGCAGTACAACACATGAAAAATGCAGAATGATTGAAGAGGGATCACTATTTTGTAAACAAGTTGTGAGTACCATTACAGCCTTTGCAGAAATTAAAAGGTTATATTGCTCTACAGAGTTTTAGGGAGGATGTTACATAACTGCTTAGTGCTTTCACTCTGTTTGTCAGTCTGTGTATCTCTCTTGCTGCAATTGCACAGAACTGATTGGAATATGAAGTGATTTTTCTACACTTTCACTCTTTTATAGCTATAACAGGGTCTCTGTGGATGGGTGCACAGTGCAGTTCAGGGGTCTGGGTAAAATATTGCTCCTGGCTTAAGGACTTTGAAATGGATGCGGATGTATGTAATTGATTGCTTTGCATGCATAAAAATGCACATCAGAAACTGCTCTGGTTTATGCATCACTCTTTGTCCTCAGAGAGGCTTTTTATCATTTGTAACTTCCTCCTGAGGAGTGCCCCACTTGCATTCCTTAACCACATACCCTGAAGCAAAGAGAGGTGCCCTGGAAAGGATGGGAATCTTGAGAAGTGCTGAACAGTTCCCAGCTTTCCAGGAACTCTTTCTCTACATGGGGAAATCCTGCAGAATTTTAGGATTGTTTACTTTCACCAGAACAACATCCACAACCTACTGTGGATCTCTGAATCTGAATATTAGGATGTCTAGGTGAGGCTGAGGTGCTGCAGACAGTGGGGGTGTGTGTGTGTGAGGTGCACAGTGTGCTGTCACTAAAGGCAGGCTGCATTACGACCTGACTGCTGATCCAGTGCATACAATAACTCTTTGCCATGTACAGCATGCTTGTTTCTGGAAGCTTAGTAGCCAGTGGAAATCAGAGATCAGAAACTGTCATTCTGAAAGAGCAGAGAGTAGTTGAAATCTACCTGAGGCTGGTTCACCTGAGGGCTATGTGCTTCCACTCCTTCAGCAGCCTAATTCCCAGTGCACCAGGCTGAAATGCCACATTACTGCTCGTGTCAGTGGGAATTATGTGTGCAGCAATGACAAGTCAGTGTTACAAACATGGCTTTTCAGTGTGGCCTTCTGCTTTTTGGCATTTTTAAACCTGATCTTGTATCCATGGACTAAGTTAAAATTTGCTCTTCGTGAGTTTCAAAAGCAAGGAATATCTGGAAGCCAAGGCATCCTACGAAAAGCCAGGAAATTGCAGTTCCATCCTGGCTCTGGCACTGCTTTGCTGCTGTGTGACTTCAGAGAAGACGTCCAGCAGGAGATCCAAGAGAGTGCATTCACCTGAGTCAGTGATCCTAACTCCCAGTACAGACTGAACTTGTACAGGCACTGGGTTTAGGGTAGAATTCATTTCTCCCTAAAGCAGGTATCTGAATACCACTGATTCCTCACAGAAACAAAAGGATGCTTTAGCGTTAGGCTAAAGATGTTTAAAGCTGTTTGAGAAAACCACATCTCGGCTCATACAAAGTATATTCATATTCACACAACATGTATGATCAGTGAAAATTGCTTGGTTAAATCAAAGGAGTTCTCAAAAGGAAAAAGAACACTACATTCTTGATTTTCCAGAGCTTTGCTGGTGCTATAGCATATTTCTGTAATAAAAATGACTAACATTGCAGAAATAGTATTTTTTATTTTATTCAGAGGCAATAATGGGACACTTATATTTTTTATCATCAAGGGCACTAAGTAGTCAATTTTATTAATGCACAAGAGGTGTAACCCACCACCAAATTGCAATAGTTACATTTTACACTCATTTTATCCAGCTAAATAAAATTTATGGGAGCAGAGAATCGTGGATCAGATGTTTACATTAATGAATATGAATGGATTATGAAAACAATTTCCAAACTGATTAACAAATGAGTACAACACAATGAGTAATATTTTATGAGTGTCTAAGATTTCAGAATACAATTCTCAAATTCCTGGCATCCCCATTTGTCCTGGGCAAAATTGCCTAAAACAATTAGGAACTATAAGTCAAGGCTCAGGTCTTCCAGAGATTCATCTGATTGCATGTCTTGTACTGCTGAAATCCACTGTGGCACAGCTTGTCCCATAAGGTTTGTGTAATGAAAATAAGAAAAGTTTCCACAACCTCATCATTTCCCAAATTTATAGGGACTTTACCAGTTGTGTGGCATATGAATATTCAGGGCTTTTCCCCAATGTGTCAGAATATGCTATGAATAATTTATAGCTGTAGATTGAAGTCTTGTCCTTTCAGCTTTGGAAATGTATGCATCAACACAGACGTCTCCATTTCCTGCTATTGAAACTGTGTCCTCAATATTCTTTGTTCTAAATTACCAGCCTTGCTGAGGAGGCCCAGGACACCAATGTATACGTGCACTTGGTGATGTTATAATTGTGCTTGTCAAAAGGAAATTTAATGCCTCATGTAAATGGCTATCTGCAAAACCAGAATCCTTCCTGTGCTTGGTCTCTTCAGCAGAGAGTAGCAAAGATGTTATTTATCCAACACACAGAAACTGGGCTCTAAAGCACATTAAGCAACATGGCAAATATTGTTGCTTTCTAGATGAAGCTTCAACATTTGATGCTCTCCCATCAGAAATGAGCTGGAGTGTTTTATTACATTCCTTTCTTTAGTTCTAGAAACATGTTTCTGTTTCATACATAGAAATTCCTGTCTCGAGACAGTATTTAAGTGGGAGGTGTTTGTCTGTGTGGAAATAGATGGGTGCCATGCTTTACAACTGAGCTTTAATTGTAATAGGCAACTGTGGAAAGTAAGATTCTACTAAGGTCCTCCTGAGAATAGTCCTGGGCTTTCCTGCTGCTCCTAGAGAATTAAGTGGGTTTTATCATACTTTATTCTGCATTTAATGTTGGAATTAATGGAGTTTCCTTTCAAAAGAATTTGTCATAGACTTGTTTACAAGGAAAAATAGATTTTTAGGAGAGAACTAGAATGATGACCCAGGGGTTTTCTCCCTTAAATAAATGCACCATAAGCATTTCCAGAGTGCATAAATTACCTGAGCATCTGCAGACCATTTTCTTTTCTGTTTATCTCACCTGCCTTTCCAGTTGCAATATTGTATTTAACAGGTTTCTTTTCAATTCATGAAGAAACCTTGTAGGCATTACTGGGATCACGGTTTTATTCTGATATTAGGTAAGAACAGAATCATCTCAACAGACCGGTAAATATTTGTTTAGTTGAAGACACAAATGCTGATTTCAGGTGATTTACAGACAGTCTATTTTCATTTTAAATTAAGTAGGTTGAATGAGGATTAAGCCTTTATGGTGTTATTTAAATTACCAGAGAGAGCGTGAATACAGTCGAACCCGAAGGCTCAGAACCCACAAGTTGATTAGAATTATGACTGGAACTTTTTCTGTTGGCATTGTTGGATGCTGCTGCAGGGTGCACAGCCAGGGACTGACACAGGGACTGACTGCCCAGGTCAGTACCTGGATGGGGAGGCAGTGGAGCCATGGCCAAGCAAACCCACCTAGACTTCATGTGGGTAAATCCAACTTGTCAGCACTTCACCTGGGGTGTGAATTCAATCCCAGGTCAGAGGACATGAAGAGAAAAGTGCCCAGAGTGAGGACAAAGGAGGCTTGTTCTGACAGGTTGTTTCCCTGGGCATTACCCAAACTGGAGAGAGCAGATGCAGCTGGACCCGCAGGGAGGATTTCTGTGCATGTTGCTGGACTTTTCCCTCTGAGAGCAGGGCAGCAAGAGAAGTCCTGTATCAATCAGCCCAGGAGGAGCAGCTCCAGCTGCCAGACACTCCTGTGCAAAGCCAGGCTTCAGCCTGAGCAGGTTCTCTTGCTTCCCTGTCCTCCTCCTCCATCCCCCTGGCCAGGCTGCTCTGCTGGAGGAGCCGGGAAGGGAAGGGCAGATGTGCCTCAGCCACATGGCTTGGCTTCTGCTGAAGAGCAGAGGAAGTTGCTGGAGAAGGGAGATACATAATCCTGGAGGATTTGGAACAATTTTACCAGAACTAAGAAAGGAGAACAAGGCTTGTGTGGGAAAGCTCTGACACACATCCAACTTCAGATGTCTGGAGGATCACAGCAGCTTCCTTTGGATTTACCAATGAAATCTGAAGATTGGCTTAGTGTTTTCTGCTGCATGCATGTTCCACTTTTATCTTTCTGCTCTCTCCTTAAGGACTTTTTTATACTATATGCTCCCTCTTCTCACTGTTTGTCCTCAGGTTTGGAGTTTTTCTGTTTTGAAATGCTACATGATGACAAAATTGCTGCAGTACAATTTGTATTTATGTAGCTGTGCTGTATGAGGGGCTCAGTGGTCTGCACAAGGATAAGTAACAAGCAGTGTGATGAAGAGGGAGAAATCTGTGTTTAATCTCTGATGTAAGGAAACTGTTCCAGTCTGACTTGTGTATTAGCCAATCTGAAGCCCTAGGAAAATATAAAGGAAATATAATATAAATGAAAATTCTGTACTTAATGAATTTAGTTATTATTGCTTCCATATTGATTATTGGCTCTCCAGCTGAGATTGACTGTAGTTCAGTTGCTAGAATAACATGTATCTGACAAAGAAAGAAAATTGAAACAAAACCTTTGAGACTTTAGAAAAACTTGCATAAATTAGTTTTCTTTGTATTGGTACAAAATTACCTTTCTGTGTTACCTGTAAGGTGATTGTGAGGTAGGTGCTACCTATTTACTAGAGTGAGTAGAGAAAAAATAAATACTACATGCCTAAGTGTTCTCTTTCCTTCTATTTCATGCTTCAAATAGGGTAATTTATGTCCAAAATTCTGTGTAAACAGAAGGCCTCATCCAATCAGAACAGGTTTCCCCGTGTGAGATTTTCTGTAGGCTGCAGATCAGTTTGCCAGTTCTCAGCTGGGTGTTTTTGAGCAGGATCAGAAGTGCCATCTTGAGCAGCCCATGACATTTGCAGTGCCTGTGCCTGTGTGGTTTGGGCTGTGGGAGGTTCCCTGTTGGCAGCAGGAACAGCCAGCAGGGCTGGGAGCATCTGCAGGAGGGTGGGCAAGGCTGGTGAGCAACAGCCTGCTCCAAGTCAGCTCATCCCAACAGGGAAAGATGCTCTGAGTCAGATTCAAACCGCAGGAGGCAGTGCCTCCCCACAGGACCCTTCCTTCCCAACACACGTAGATGATGCTCAAATACAGAACTTCTACCCTCAGACTGCCTCTCTTTCCAGAAAGGTATGTTCCTCCTTGATATTTTGTTATCTAATACCCAATCTCATCTTCTAGTCTCTGTAATTAACAAAGCAACCACATTTTAAGACAAAGTTATTTACTTAACTCTTTGTAATATTGACAGTGCCTGAATAAAAGTGAATTTCTAAATAAAAATTCTAAAAAGAATTTCTAAATAAGTTATGCAACTGCAGGATTTTAGTTTCAAATTCCAGTATCTCAGAGATACTGACTTTCTATGAAACAATTGTATTTATGCTTTCAAGAGAGAATAGGTGCTCTGTGTGCTCTGAACCTTGGCCAGGACCCAGTTTATTCTGTTATGAAGAAGGATCTTTCTCTAAGAGAGAGAGGACAGGGCAAGGTGAAAACATTAAAAGTGGATGAAATTAGACTTGAAACTTGAACAAGGGTGCGACCAGGCCAAAATCTGTTAAATGAAATACATGGGTGCATAAACCTGCAATTAGAACTAGTTGTCATAGGTCAATTTTCTTTTCAGTATGTGACAAACTACTGTAGTTGGGGTGATAGCCCCAGAAACATCCTCTGTCTCTTCAGGTTCTTATACCAACAGGTCTCCTTGCATTGGTCCAATATGATCCGAAACTGGGACAAAACTCGAGTATTTTATTTCTGTCATATGGAAAGAATGTTTATTTCCCTTATGTCTGTCACAATTATGTATCTCACAAAAACTTTTCGATTAGTCAGCACCCCATGAGTAACATTTACCTTTTGTTGAATGTGAGCACAACTGAATGGAGTTTTTCAATGTTCTGCAGGTGTAGCTGAGATCAGGAGTTGTGCATCGGAGTCCTTGGTTCCTCAGGGGTGTCCTTGTAGAACAGGAAAGAAAATTAAAATGGTGAAATGAAGACAAACACACCTGTCTGTCAAATAAATGATACATGCTACCTATGCTTGAGAACTAATCTTCAAGCTCTCATCTTCTTTATTACTGATCTGTTAATTTCTGATAATTTGACAGATGGAAAGGTCACCATGCACGTTTTATTTTAGATGTTCATGCCATGGTAGCTTTTCTGCCAAGGGTCACAAGTTGCATTAAGAAATTTGCCAGAAAGAACAAATCTGTCTTATTTATAATTTTCTGAGTTCTAATTATTTCTCCTAAATGGGAAGTCAGATAATAATGTGTAAACAGAAAGTAAGCACAGAACTGCAATTACTACCCAGTGGATATTTCTCCCCAAGCTGTATAATACTTTCAGGTTGTACCATGGTACAGAGCAAAACCACTCAAATTGGGCAGACCACAAACCTGTCCAAATATTTAAATCATCCATTTTCCCCTGTCATGCAAAGAAATGAAGGATTCCTTTTCCACACTAATTTATCTCAAGCACTTTGTGTCATGGGAAATGGATCACCAGTGCACAGATCTGGGACTAATAACTGCAAAAAACTCCCTGAGTTTTATCTTCAGGTCTTGGTAGGTTTAGTAGACCCAAGCACAAGCAAAACATAATAAATATCAGAAAAGAGATTTCTGGCTAAGGAAAGCTGACTGAAATACCTCATATACTTAGTGAAGTTTTGCAAAAATATTGCACTGAAAAATTGATGAACACCTGAAGAACTGATTTTGGCTGTAATTGATTCCTCCTGAAAGCTGGCATCAGTGATTACAGGTGTGACAGTCCATGGTGCCAGCAGTGAGATGTCTTTGTGGGCTGCCCATGCACTCTCCCTGCTGCTAGAAATGAACAAAGCTGTCTGTCTTTTCTGGATTTCACATGAATGGAATGTAAAGTTTGTCACTAACCTTTTGCCATAGATTTTAGTGGCAGAAGATTAAATGAAAAGAGTTAAAAGCATCCTTGATGAGACTGCCCAATAAAACGGTACGGGGACACAGCAGAGGTACCTTGGACAGCAACTCTTCCTCTTCCCATGTGCCAGGGGGTGAGGGAGGCAGCAGCATCTGGAGAGGATCCAAGGTTGCACAATGCCAGCCAAATGAAGAGGATCACTGAAGGATCAAATGAAGGCTGCTCGTGGTGGGAATTGTGTGAGAGCCACTCTCTGTTCTTTCAGCAGCTGTTTTCAGAGCCTCAGGTAGAAATACTCCCGCAGAGGGAGCTGAGAATCTCTTTTTTATTGTTCACCAGCTCTCAGGTGCTTCAGCGCAACCCCTGTGTGCAGATTCACCCTACAGACTTCTAAAGGTCTTTCCAGTGCAGTGAAATTTCCATCAGGGAGGTGCTTGAAACTAACCTTCTTTTAGTTCTTGGAACTGAGAAAAAGTGACAGCTGTATATATTTAAATTCCACATAAGGGGTGGAAAGTTTGCAAATGCTAAAACCCTTTTAATTTCAATATATTTATACTGTAATAATGACATAAATTAGCTTCTTCAAAGGATTTAGGGCAGGTAGCTGGAAAAACATTCTGTCATCTACCTTTGATGAGAGCTTCAAGGCAAATAATAAATGAGCAGATGAAGCTTTCTGTGGAAAGTCATGTTTTCAAATGTGTCCAAATAACTTCTTCAGTTCCTGATAGCAGTGTGCTAAAAGCAAAAACAAATCATTAAAAATAGAGAAGGTACTTCCAGATTAATAGGTCTGGCTATCCTAAAATTTCTCTTGAGGATTGCCAATGGATATTTTAATGGTTCCATTTCCAGTGGATTTTCTTTCTTTCTTTCTTTCTTTCTTTCTTTCTTTCTTTCTTTCTTTCTTTCTTTCTTTCTTTCTTTCTTTCTTTCTTTCTTTCTTTCTTTCTTTCTTTCTTTCTTTCTTTCTTTCTTTCTTTCTCACTCTTTCTTTTCTCTCTGTCTTTTTCTTTCTCACTCTTTCTTTCTCTCTCTTTGCTTCTCTGTCAGTAGGTGAGTTTGCAAATTAAATTTAATGATTGACTAATTAGAGGCACTGAGAAAGACAGCTAAAAAATGTAAGCAAGTGAAGGTAAATAAGTATGTTGAATTTGATGAAGCCATGATTCTACACAAAAATATCAGCAGGATTTGAAACAAAACCTTAAGATATACATGAAAGAGGTCTGATATGGCTTGAGTTACAGAGAGGAGAAACAACCTTCTTGTCAATAACAGCCAGATTTTGGGGTGAATTAGGATAAGATATCTCTACAGGCTAATGCAGAGTATTGTGCTGCAGTGATTCAAGCTGTGATGTACGCTCTGCTGTAGCTTTAGGCAGACTCTCAGACATCCAAATAATAACAGCCAGAGGTTATTCAAGCCCAGGGAGAGCTTTAAAACTACTCTTATTTCCTCTCTTAGAGGCAGCACGATTTTAATTCCTGAACAATGGAGAAGGATTCCGGGAAGACCAGGCCAAAGAAATTTTTCAGTAGTGGATATTTAATCACCAGCTGTAGAGTTCTAACATATCACTTCTCAGAGGCATTTAATAAAAACAAACAACCTTATTAAGAATGTAGGAGATGTACTTATAAGAGATCAAAGGAAGTAATGGTTTGAGCCACTGCTGCTTTTTTAATGTATCACATCCAGTTCAGCAGTCCATGAACTAATTACTCTCATAATGATGTGAAAATGAACAGGAAGTTAATTAAGGACAGTTAGTCAGATTCAAAAGGGTCAGAGCAGGAAAATAAAATGCCCCCATAAAATGCAAATCCATTTAGGTTGAAAAATCAGCCAAGATAATGAAATTATTCTTGAGACAATTCTGTATTTTAAGAAGCTTAAGAACTTGATTGCAAGGGAACTACTCCAACATGTAAAATGTGACTAAATGTCTTCCTGATTCAAGTCATGTAGAAATACAGTGCAGAAACAGGATAAAAATATTTAGATTTCATCTGTCTGGGCAAGACCCATTTAGTTGTGTGAACTGTGCTGATAGAAAGCGAAAGGTTTTCAGAAGAGGAGAGTTCCAAAGGGCAATAATTGCTGTCATTATAGAATTTAATCCTGAATCTTGTATTTGTATTCCAGAAATCTTTCACTGGAGGGAAAGCTGGGGCTGTTTTATAGAAGAGTAAAACCCAGCTTTTGATTTGAGTTGATTATGGGAGAGACAGTGAGAGAAAATTTTTCTTGCCTGACTTTTTAGCTCTGTCTCCAGTCAACAGATATTATTCTCCTGCTTTGGAAATTCTTATTATTAAATATAATAGAACATGTTCTTACCTTAGTTCTGCCTCTGTGGTTTCAGACTTCTCCTGCTGGATTCACAGGAGTAAATTAGAACTGTATTTGCAACAGTATATTCTAAATTGGTGTTCATACAGTTGAAATGCTGAGTAAAATCCTTGCCCAATTAAAACTACAGAACTTTTGCCAGTACTTTTAATTAATTCAGGATCCTGTCCTCTGCTATTTCTGTAGAGCTGCACAGAATATCCAAATGATCCAAGCTCCTTTTCATTGTGGAATTGAAAACCAAAAACTTCATCCATTTCAGGACTAAGGAAATGTGTTCTCCCTGCTAAAGCATGGTTTCCCATTCTATGGATGGATATTTTAATACAGGGAGCTTTGTTTCATTCAATGATTGAGAAGGTTTTATTTGCAATTTGTGCTCACAGGGGGTGGCTCTAGGCCCCTGAACATCCCTGTGAATGACTGCATCCATTAGCAGAGAAGTTACATATTCCTAGAAGAAACATTTGCAAGAAAGATTAACCACTAAAAAGAAGTTTTGTTACTTTCCCCCCTTTTATGTACCTTCATTTCCCACCTTTTATGACCAAGGATTTTAGACTTAGATATTGCTGAAAAATTACAATCTACTCCTTAAGATAACAAATGTCAATTAATTCAATTTAGTTAAAACACTGATTTATGTTCTGAAAATGAGTAATTTTCCATTTAGTTACAGAATGCTTCACTTTCCATTTTAAAGAGAAGAAACAGTTCACAGTAAATATTATCTTCCCTTTAAATTTTTTTACTCCTAGCACATTTTGAATACAAGCACTGTGAAGTTATTTAATCCATTTTCTAATCGAGATCTAACTTGCAGACATATCTGCACAATGTGCATCATAAAAATATTAAACCCAGTGAAAGATTATACAGCATATAAAATACAGTAGCCTTTTTATGGCTGGCTTTGAATCTGCAATCAGCCAAAACATTGTTAGCTATATCAAAGCCTTGGACATGCAGCTGATGGGAAGCTGAAGAAAGGAAGGAAATGTGAAGAATTATTTGATTATCTTGTATCAGCTTTGATAGATTATTTTCCTGTAGAGTTTTATATTTAAGGGGGAAAAGGTCCTATATCTGAGCTGTGAAACAGTATCTTCTTTGATCTTCTGTCATTCTTTCTTGTAATTAGTAAGAGATGGGCAACCAAAACCCCAGACTTCTAATTTTAATTTGTAGTCCAGTCATAAGTTCTCTTCTTCTATCTCTAAATATTTTGTCCCTCTCTTATGTTCTTGTTTTAGGGGTTTGTTTTGTTTGTTTGTTTGTTTGCTTTTTTATTATTGTTATATTTTTTTTTTTGTCTCTGGTATGATTTCCTTCTCCTCTTGTTTATTTATTAAAATCCCTGCTTAAGGCAGGGAATACTGTTTAACACCACTGAATACTAACCCAGCCTCCTCAGATCCTAACTGTTGCAGTCTCAGATGTTATGCAGGAGGGACTGAAATTACTATTATTATTATTATATAATAATTACTATAGAAATTATTATAGAGGAGTTGATCATTTTTATCAGCTTTTCCTTTCCCAGAGGTTCTTCTGATCTTTTTTCTTTGGGACATGAGATCATCCCATTGTGTGGAACTTCTCCACACCCCTGTCGGCATGGGGGATGCTGTCTTTGCTCATGGAATGCAAATCCATCTGTTTAGTCTGGGGAGAAAACACTTAACCAGGCACCCTTTTGTTTTGACTTGGTTTCTCTGTGCTGTGATTTACTGGTACTTGGGCAAAAGTTCTGATCACTGGATTAATTAATGGAGAAATATTCAGAGAACTTGTGTTCTGATATTTTGCAAGAGTCACCTACAAATATCAAAGAACCATAGAATAGCTTGAGCTGGAAGGGAACCATAAGGATCAATTCATCACAAGGATATATTGCTGTTGGTTTATTGCCTGTGTGTGCTTTCTTAACAATGCACTTAATTGTATGACTTCAAAACGTATTGAATATTCTTGATGGGAGATTGAACACTGTAAGTATAAATCTCTAGATGGATTTAAAGCATTAGACATATTTCTTTACTTATTTGAATTCTACCCAAGCAATTAAAGTCTAAAAACCATTCAGAGTCCTGTTTAACATGAACTTTGGGAGTCTGGCTCAGCTCTCACATGCAGCTCATTTGGAGAAGCTCACTGGTGCAGCATTCTCCTGCTCACTGGGACAGCAGGGAGGTCGGGTGGGCGCTCAGCATCTCTCACTGAATCTGGACACAGATTTTGCGAGACAGGACACAATGAACACTGACTGAACTTGAACCTGCTGTATATAGGAAGTCCAGCACCCTCTTCACTGTCTGTTTTTCTTTCTATTCTAAATCATGTTGGAGTTTGATTTACATGCTGATGACTAACACAGCCGAAAAGTTCATTAACTTATAAGAACAGAAAATCACACCAGATTGTTTAACTCAATTAATCAGAAGTAACTCTCACAACAGATTGAAGAGTATTAGAACAAAAGAGGGTGTCCTCCCTGCATGTGTCTCTCCTGCAGTGCAGCATGCAGATGGTCATCTTTAAATCTCAATTCTTCAACTCTCAGAGAGTCCAAAATGAAGACCCAGGCTTAGCAGTCTCTATGATCAGGGCATGGCACTGCCAAAGTGGAGCCCATGGTTACAGCAGCTTTCCCCAAACCCTGAAGGAGAGAGCTAGGGAGTGAGAACCATCTTCAGTGCTGTGCTCTGGAACTCACAGCATTTGAAAAAATCTGTTGTTTTATGCAATAACTAAAGTTTTCTTCACTTCTGAAATAATGGATTTCACCCTGCTGAATTCTTGTGGATTTCTTTTACTCTCCCTTCCTCTTCCCTCAGCTCCCTGCTGAAAATTGGTTCCAAAGAGGGAAAGCAGACATCTGCATGGCATAGCTGGGTATTTTCCTTCTCTTTCAGATTTGCACTAAAAGCTTACCAGCATTTATAAAAGTTCGCTCTTTCTTTAGTCTTGAGCAAGTGTCAAAGACCTTCATTCAGTAACTGTGGCCCCTGAACCCTGGTGGATTTTTTTTTTCACATTCCAGTATGAGGAAGACAAGTGTTAAATGTTCTCACCAGACAGGTGAAGGCATTGTGTGCACTGGGAGCTCTTCTGTGCCTAGGTCAGGTGAACTGAGGGAATTTCACAAAGGAGAGAGGGATACAGAGCAGGGAGGAGCCTTGTGCTGTTTAGCTGTGACACTTCACACACACTGGTGAATTCCTGTTTCTCCTCTTGCCTGGCATTTGTGGCAGCAGCTCTGAAAGATTGTTCCTACAGAAACATAGTTCCTGTTTGATGCAGAAACATTTTGCTGGGGAAATAGGTGCTGTAATCTCTGTTTAAATTTAGTATTATGGCTGTATGCCCTTGGCTGCTCCTCTGGCAGCTACTGAGGCTTAGCTGATTGATTCTCAACTGGTGAGCAGGAGTCTGTAGAGAAGACATTGATTTCTGTAAAGCTGGTCGTATTATGTCCTAGAATAATAAGCAACTTAGTTCACATTTTCAGAAGTATTTATGAATGAAGCTGGGGTTTGTGACACCACAGCCCCCTGCTATCAGTTGTCTTGTTCAGAGAGCAAATTTTTTACCTCCGTTTTTCTCTTCAGTATTTTGATATATCTTGGAAAAACAGGCATTGTAATCTGGGTTCAGGGAGAATTTTTACTCTTAATTTAGCTTTCTATGCAGCCCCTCCTTTTTCCCTTCTCCCTGCCCCTCCCCTCCTTGTTCCCTCTGTGCTGTTGGTGTGCCTGGATGTGCATGAATGTGTGTAAATGAGAGAGCACGACAGGGATGACAGGGATGAAGTAATTGCTGTCTTTCCCTTTCCCTCCCTTCTGTCCTCTCTTCTCCATACATTTTCCAAAAAAGCATTAACATGTGGCAATGTACATTTATGCTCTCATCCTGCCTGTTCAGTGAAAGATTTGGGGTGTGTTTAATTTTCTTGTTTTGGTGCACAGGTTTTCTTGTATTCTGTGTGTTACTGCTCCAGAAGGCAGCGCTGGAGCAATACATGATTTCTTTAAGCAGAGGGAAGCAGGGTTGATCAGGGCCCTAACATTGATACTCTTTGATTTTAAGGGCAGACCTCATGATTCCTTGAGTATATTAAAACAATTCTCCTTTAGTACAATTTCAGACTCAGATTCTTTTTTATAATATTTGTCTGGGATCCGTGACCAGAGTGCAAAAGAAATGGAAAAATAATGGAATGAAGTTGCATTTCCTTTGAATTTTTCACAGTGGACCGCTTTCAAAAGAAACCAAATACAAGGGAAATACAGCTGCAGATTATGACAAAGGAGATCAGATTTGCTTAAACACAGCTGGAAACAATGCTGGAGATGAAGATAGTGCTTTGAAAAAATTTTTATGGTCAGTAGCTGCATAAGAACTTTCCAAATAAATTTGATTTTCTCTCAGGCTGAAATGCTTTGTGCAGTAAGTTTTGGGAACATTTGCAATATGTTTGGAGACTGATGCAATTATTAATAATATTGTTACCTTCTGCTTCTTGTTTTATATAAAAAAATAAAAGCATGTTGTTCTCACAGTAGTTTGATAAAGTAAAGAGTATCCCCTTGTCATCAGAGTCTCTTTTCTAAACAATCATATCAAATTCCTCTCTCTGGATTGATTTTTTTCTTCTTCATGGCTCTTCATAGGTCTGAGCTTATGATACCTATAAACAAGTAACTCAAGCCTACTTCCTTTACAGTGCAAGGGAGAGAAACACATAGTCTTATATGGACAGAAATTTTATTTTCAAATATAATCAAAATATTTTTTTCCTTATGTACCATGGTTTTGTCTTGGTAAAAAGAGTTCAAATTTTGATACCTTTTAATTTAAATTGCAACTACTGGCTGTAAAGAATTTCAGGAAACTTTGTAGTTGACTGGGAAATATGGCAAAAGCAAAGGTAGAGTTGTATATTTTATTTTAAATCTCAAACCTTTTTAATTCCAAATAAGTTTTTGTGCTAGGAACATTACCAGTCCTCAGCACAAACATGGGTTGGAAGTATCTCATACTTCATTGTTCTGTGTTTGTGTAAGGACTCCCAGGACTCATTTTCAGAATTTTTAGGTCTTTTTGGTTTCATGTTAGGCAATGGGTCAGGAGTGGATGCTGCCCAAACAAATGGAGAAGAGTCAATGTGACCGTGGTCATTTCTGTATCACACACTAAGGAGTTTATTCCTCACTGGCTGATCCTAATGAGGAAGAGTTAAATGCTATTAAGGCTTTGAGTAAATCTCCTTGTAGAATAAAACTCTGATGTGCCACTTGGATGGCAGTGGCAGGCACATAGTTTGATGAACTGGTAATGGGTTGGAATCTATGGGTTCCTGATTTCTAGTGCCACATGTGACACCAAGAAGAAACATAATCTTGGTCAGGTACGTTGATTTTCTTCATCTCAATCTCCCAGCTTGCAAGTGATAAAGTTTTCTTATTTCCCTTAATGGAGCAGAGGGTTGAGCGAAGAGGAGGAACGAAACCCTGTTGCTTATTCTGAAATATATTACAGATGAGACCAGACAGCAATGTGTTATCTGAAAGGCTTTTATTCCTTGCTACCTCAGGGACAATTGAGCTTTAACACATGCATAGCTGATCTTGACAGCATGTCTCTTTATCTATTAAGTATCATTTACACTGCAGGCTGACTGAGAACTGTATTCAGGGGAGTGCAATTTCATCACCAGAGCATTGATCAAAAGGATTTTCTTTTAATGCAAACAGACAAGGTACAGACTATGTATGAATGTAAAATGGAGATCTAGAACACTGAAGGACTTATTTTCTATTAGAAGATAAATTTGTTTCATTAATGAAGTGAAGGATGGTTGAATTCTACTTTACACCTTCCATCGAGGCAGTGCAGTAACCAGACACCTCTATGTGTATGGAACCTGCCTATGGCAGTGAATCATTAAAAAATCATAAGCATTTGACACTGAATTATTTGACTGCAGTGACAAGTCATTAAACCCCAGTGCTGCAAATTATTACTTGATTTTTTCTTCTTCCTAAAAGATGTATGATGAGCCTTAGAGGGGAAAGATACTTCTTTTGGCGCTGGTACTAGAGTTGGCTCTGGCGTGAGCTGGGCTTGGCTCCTGTTTCTGCCACAAACAATGGCAGAATTTAGATCAAAAACATTAAAACATCCCCTGTTTACTATTAAATGAGAAGAATTGCATGGCTTTTCCCTCCTCTTCTGCATTTGGGGGAAGTGACTGTTACATGTTTGCTCAGTGTGTGGCACAAAAGGGCCCCAGGTTTGGGGGGGTGCTCACAGGCACTACAATGAAAAAAGTGAAGCAATAGTAACTAAATGCAAATATCCATGATTTGTACCGTGAATTTTCATAAAAATAAGAAAACATTATTTTGTCTGAGAAAATTCCCTGTAATCAGATGTAATTACCTGCAAGGACTAATTAACTCACATGCTTTCTTGAACAATAACATCTGAACTGCTTTGTCTGCTCTTCATAGTGAGAACATATCAGTGCTTTATTACTCATTATTAATGAGAACATACCTTAGAGTACAGACTGTGGTCTGTGTTGCTGCTGTAGTCAAGAGATTGTTAATCAGCTTACTAATTTGTTTTTGTAAAAATATTAGTTTGCATTACTGCTAAACTTCCTTTCCTACTTAGTATAATAACAGTAGGAAATGTTACTAGCTTGTGATATGCATTAGGAAAAATTACTTCTATTCAGTGTAGTCCAGGGTGATACTTTCACAAGGCTCTTGTTTCCATGTTAAAATTATGTTCAAATGTATGGTTTAAATGTGCTTGCAGAGATAGTCTTCACAATTGCAGATGCATGAACACCTCAGAGCACTTGGCCTTGCCTGATCTCCTCCTGGGCAGGGATAACCAACCACGGGATCACTGTGCAAACAGAGCTGTCCTGCCTCCAGTGCTTCAACAAACCAGTTCAGAGCTGCTTCCCATCACAGGCTGTGGGCACACCTTTGGAAAACCAGCACAGAATCCTTCCATGTCATTTAACAAAGTGGCGTTCTTGCTATTCACAGGTGTAAGCTGCAGTTTCCAAAAGTTTCAAACATTTTTGGGGGGTGGGTTTTGACAGGAAGAATTTTTTTCTGCCACTTCTGTGTAAGGACAGGATGCTGTATTCCTCTCTAAAATCCATTCCTCTGCTGAGACTGCTGCATAGTGTCAGTGGGTAAGACAAGGACATCAGCTGGCTGAGAACTGTGTGGAAGTCACCAGCTCACACCAAACACACCTTTGGATGGCTTTAAAATTTGGCAACTTTGTCAAGTCATGGCAGAGCTGATCTTGCACTCTTTGCCATATCACAATACTTAATTCCTGAGATACTTAGGCTCACTTAAATGAATTCTCTGGGTAACTGCCTTTGTTCATTATTTGATGCTGATTCTCTGTCTTGCCACTGATATTAAATCAATACTTTCCATACTTTATTGTTATTTCAATTAATGTAGTTTATAAGTCAATGCCAACTTTTTCTGTTTTCCAGAGATCTTCCAAACAGCTGAGGGATGTTGCCTCCACATATACCTTCCTGGAATCCGGGAAAGAGAAATTAGCTTTTCTATCTGAATTGTCAGTGATGAGAGGCTTCACTACTTTTGATGATTTTGTTATGCTGGGAAATCAAATCCTGGAATTAGAACACCTCATTTATCTTACAAAATTATATTGGTTTCAGCACAACCCAATGAAGAACATCTGTGGTTACACACAATATGCTATTACTGAATCAACCAAAGGACAGGACTCTACATGGTATTTAATTTCAGAGGTGGCTGTAGTGCAGTTGTTATGAAGAAAATGTGATAGTTTTGAGTACACAATGTACTTAACTCTTTTGCTGTAGCAATTGTAAAGCCCAAACAAGAGAAATTATTCTGTAAAGGTTAGAGAGCTTCTTGTATTTGTGTTACCTCTGCACATCCAAGAATTTCTGCCTTTGGAACATTGGAATATATTTTAAAAATAAAATTATTTGATTTGGATCTGGTTCAAGACCTCCACAAGGGTCCAGTAGTAGAACTGTTGTATATTCCTTCCTTTCAGATAATCTCACTTGAGATGCAAGAACTTTCCTCTGTCTTTCTTTTGTCTGGTAAGACATAAAACAGGGGAGAGGATCATGGACTGATGGTGATTATTTAATCCTTTGCTGCAGTCTGCCAGTGTTAGGACTTTCAGAGAGTAATTTCTGAAGGGTATCATCAGAGAATGCTGTTCAACATTTCATGGTCAGGAAAATAATCTGAAACCCAAGAGACTCAGGCACTCGTATTGTTTGAAGTCCTTGGACTTCTGTGACTGCTTTCACAGGCAATTTAGGGACAGCTTATTATTGTATTAAAGGAATACACAAAGGCTTCAAGTTTTTTGGGACACAATATCCAGTTAAAAGAAACATGGAATGAAGAGAAGAAGAAAATACTAAGAGTTCTTTATTCATCACATGGTGGCTGTGTGGCTGTCTCACAAAACTTTATGGGATGATCAGGAATACTGTAATGGAGGTGAAAAATACCTGGTGTCATTAAAAATTACTGGAGGCAAAAGGGAAAGATAGAGAAATGCTTTTAATTATGCTCACATTAAAGTATAGTAAAATTAAATGGACTGGGTTGAACTTTGGTGACAGTTTCTGGCAAAAGTACTGAAGTGAGTTTATAAAAATAGAGGTCAAGGAGCTCTGGTTACATCTTATGCAAGAGTGAATAGAAAAGATGAACCTGTGACCTACTAAACCATGTGCATTAGGTAACATATATCTATATCTGGTAGCTTAATCAGTGGCTTGGAAAAGATGTATGGCATTTTTGTAAATTCAGTTTAAAGTGCACCTGGAATTGAAACTAAGCAGTAAAGTACAGAACAAGAAAGGATAATAATGTTTTTAACTATGCTACTGAAAGTTCACTGTGATTTTTGGGAACTAGACCATAAAATGATTGAAAATAGGTACCATATTCTTTCAGCTTCAGACATCAGTAGCTACTGAGCCCTCCCTAGGCAAAGAATGTTGTCAGGAATCTGTGATTAAAATCAATTACTGCCTAGGCAGCTTACCATCTGGAGGAGGAAAGCCTTTCATTCTCTTAACTTGTGCGTCTCATTTTTGAGTTGTGAAAAACTCAGGCAATCCACTGTGTTCAGTAACTCAGCTGCTTCCATCCTGCTCTGTATTCAAAGTTATTTTCAAAAATACATCATCAAAGCTCTTTTTCACATATTTTTCTGAAGTGTCATTAAGTTGTCTCTACTTTGGTAGTCAGTTCCTTATGCACTAAAAGAAAAAAAGATTTTTGATGAAGATGAAGCAAGTTTTCATTGATTATTTTGCAAAATATGTAACTTAAAATGCCTGCTACATTATGTTTTCTCTAGATTGATCAGTTAAATGTTTCATGTTTAGAAGGTTTGATTCAGATGGAAGTGGAAAGGACATCCAGAATGTATAAACCAGAATTGTATCACACATTTATGTCATCTTGATGAGTTGCTTTGAAATAGTCCCCAATACAACTTCCACAAAATGTATTTCCAGAAGTTTTTTTTCTTTTAAATGTCACTACTTCTCCAGTCTGGGGAGATAATTGAATCATACCTGTTATTTATGGTCGATTTTCTCTTCTTGACTTATTTCTGAATTGAATTCAGACAAACTCAATTAGATTCTGGGATTTCAGGTGTTCATAACTCTTGTTGACCATGATGCTCATTAATTGCATAATAAGTTACACAGATTTTCTGAAATTGGAGAGCAACACTTCCTGGCATCCGAGTAAGTAGGTTGATAAATACCTATCTGTTTAAAGAAATGCTGATTTTAAGTAGTAATCCCAAATCCAATTCTCTAACAGGCTTTTCATAATAGAATTTCCTTGTGAATGATTAGAAGGTGATAGTTGGTCTACTCAAATGTTGTGTCTACTAGTGATGTGTAAAGTATCGTATGCGGCATAGATTTATTTTTAGTTGACATAGAACTATGACCTGAATATCCACCCCTTTGTTTTCAGCATTTATAGTTGAAACTCTCTGTATACTTTCTAGTTCCTACCACTTTCATGTCTATGGGGGCTGAAAACTTGGCATCAATAAACTTCTTTCCCAGAAGGATGAGGGTGACGTAGTTCACCTGTACTCTCATGGCTTTGCAGCGGCAGTATCTCAACTGTGGAATGAAATCCTCAGGGTTTTGCTTTTTCTCCTTTCTTAAAAGCACCTGGGATCTTGAATAGAAAAGAATAAAGGTTGTGCCTGTATTTTGGCTTCAAGTCCATCTGTGCTGATGTTTGAATCCCTGTGCTAGTGAAGATGAAGATGGATTGTCACCCGTTTCCCAGGCAGTATTCTGGAGCTTGGAGCTTGCTGGCCGGAATTTTATTGGTTGAGGTAGGTGGGAACAAGCAGGGCTGTGAGCAGAGTAGGAGGGAATGGCTCAAATGAGCAGGGGACGGGCTCTGCGGGGTGAGAGCTGTACCCAGCCACGAGCCTTTACCCTTCCCTTCCATCTCAGGGCTGAGGAGCAGCAGGGAGCCCCATTCCTTTGCTGTGGGGGGGCTACTTCAGCCTCATAAATGTCTAAAGACCAGATTGCTGCTCCCCTGCAAGAGGTGGGCAAGCAAGCATTGAAAAATAGGGAGTTATTTCTCCTGATGTTATTTTCCATCCTCATTTGTAGATTTATTTGTCCATATCTCTGTAATGGCTTCTCTGAGCCACAGCAAAAAGAAAAGGAGAGCAAGCTGCCAGGGCAACAACCAAAAGTATCATCCACTAAAAGTAGGAAATTACTGAGAAAGGTAATGAGAACATATTTTGATTCTTTATTTTCTTAAACCGTATTGCATTAACCTGTTAACATTCATTTTTGTTTACCTCTTAGTAAAAGGGCTGAATGTTAATCAGAGCAACTTTATGGACAGTACTTTCAATTTAGAGTTTGCACAGCCAGCTGTGCTGAAAGTGCAGAGATTGCCTTGCAGCAATTGTTCATGAAAAATATTTCCAGTTTTTGTTACCAAGAGCAAACAAGCTTTGATGAGCTAATGGTGTGAAGTGAACTAGACTGAATTATGAGCACCTCTCAAGAAAAAAGCAGATCCTGATAGCACTATAGTTTAATAAAGATACTTTCCTTCCACTGTCAAAATTAATTCTCCCTAGTTTTACAATTTTATTGTACATTTCTTACCAGCTGAAAGAATATTACTGTTCTGCCAAATTCAGCTTAGCAATCCCATCACTTTCAAACTTATATAATCTATTAATAAATAAGAGATATGTAGATTGGCTGAACACACTATTTGTAAACATCAGGAAATTTTTCAATTAAAAAATTTAACCTTCAGGATGCACAAACAGCTATCTTTCTAAAGATATAGGTATGAGAAACACTGGTTTAATATTTTAAAATTCCCATATCTTTTCTTGAGCAGGTTCATGTCCTTTGTGTTTACAAAGGATCTTCTTTATGAAAAAAACGGAGCTTTCCTTCTGTCAGCAAAATATATTTTCATTGTAAAAGACAGTAGTGAAATAAAAGGAAAACAAGATGAGTGTAGGGAGATATTGGCACTGTTTTAGTCAATACATCAGCTATTTGTGGCTTTTAATCAGATGTATTTACTTTATTGATCAAATGACACATTCCCACTTCATTTGTGCATGTGTATGGTGGCAATGGTGCTGCAGCTGCAGGTGAATGAGTTGGGCTCTAATCCAAATCTGTAGTGTGGAGCATGAAAAAATCCAACTGTATTATTAATACTTCATTTGAGTTTGCAGCGTAGGGGATTAGATTTTAGTTTGCATGTTAATAGTAAATTAATTTAGCCTCTGAGATACTATAAATATGCCACACTTCGAGAATGGCAATGGTCTGTTGAAAGATTTTTGCTCAGCATTAATTTGCTATGAATTTGAGGTAATAAAATTGAACCCTGCAGTTTGGTGTGACGCATTCCAGGGGTGGAGCACTGCCACACAAAGGTGTGCAGGTCATCGAGTCCAGTTTTATCTGCCCAAGCAGCTGCGTTGCCACCAGGCTTGCTCTGGCTTGCACCATCCAACACAGGAGTTCCTGTCACAGACTTTCCATTTGGGGGTTCACTTAGTGCACCTCTCCTTACAGCATCTTTCACAAATGAGCAGGATTTTCACATAGTTTGATTTTGTGGTTGGCATTTTCATCAGGGTAACAAGGTTAACAGGTCTCTACTGGATTTATGAAACATTAAATCACCCAGTGAGGCCCAGAGCAGCCCCATACATTTCCATAGGTTCTCAAATTACTGTTTCTGTCACCTTTTTTAGCTGCATCAGCTCCAGAAGGATCCTCAAACAAGGTGAAGTGTCATCTTAGAGATGGAGTGTTGGCTTGGTAACTTAATTTTAAAAGACAGAGATTTTTTTAAGCTTTCCTTACAATAGAAAACGGGCATGTTAAATTAATTTTTTCTACTTTTCTGGGAGCTTGAGGCTACAGTGGGTGACTTCTATGTTTAAACTGCCCCAGTCAGCAAAGTTGCAGGTTCCTCCGATTGAAAACTGGTCAATTATCAGTTTCCCCAAGTAAGAAATTCTCTATACCCAGCAAATCTGTCTGACCTGATTAGGAAAGTTGGAGTGAAGGCATTCAGCCTCTCTTTACCTGGGGCTAGGTGCTTCTAAAAATTATGCCTGAAACATCTTTTACTTCAACTTGCCTATTTTGCCTGTTCCAATCAAAAACTTCCACCCTCTCCCTTCTGCCTCCTCAAAGGAAGTGCACATGAAGTGTGCACTGAGCATGCCAAAATTTTTGTCAAAAATTCTCTCATGAAGGTTCTTCATGGCTCTCTGTTTGTAGGGTAAGTTTTGGTGTGTGTTTTTTTTTTCGTTATTATATATAGAATTTAGAGCCCCACCAGTGATTCCGTGCAGAAGTAAATCAGTGCCCATTTGCAGCCCCAGTATTTCTAAAGGGTGGAATGGGATGACAAGGGAAGGCTGGGTGAAAGGGATTTGAGTTAGTCACAGCCTTGAGATCATATAAAAAATATGCAGGCTCCAAATTACCCAATTACTATATTAGAAGATAATAAACCAGACATTAATTCTGTAAACAGAGAGAGATTAAATATCCTGGGTGAGACAGATTTAATAATGAGTTTGCAAATGAATCAGACTTCCTGACCTCTGTCCTTGCAGTCTTGCTCTGAAGGTCAAAACCTGTCAGCAGCAGCAGTTAAATCTGTGTTGGACCATCTTTGAGCATTCCAGAGTACATCCCACCTCCTGTCCACCACTTCAGGGCTGCACAGGCCCTTCCTCAGCTGATTCTGGGGTTTGAGGGATTTAATCAGGTGGATGGATCAAATATTCATATCTGGCTACTGATTCTGGAGATGTTCCTGGACATATTAACGTATCTTTTGTTCATGGAGGATGCTGAAAAAATGATGAATCATGAAGATGACAAACATCTCTGTTGTTCATTTAATTGTAAATCTGCTAAGAATTTATTAATTTTAGTTTAGAAACTTGTTTTGGGTGTAGCCTAACATGCTGCAGGGCAGCTCTCCTTTAAATTAGTTAAAATCTTTACTAATGGCAGGAAAGTACTGCATGTTTGTGTTGAGTAGATGCCACTTGGATAATACTTTTTCCTGAATTTGGCTTAAATTTATTGGGTGAATATGCACCATTACTGTGTCATACCCTTTTGTTTTGACAGTAAATCACTTTTGCACTACCTTAATGAATAACTGGTAATACTTTAGTCATCAGACAACTCCAAGAAAACTGATGCTGAGTTTCCACATATGCAAACAGCATAAATTGACTCTTGGGTTTTTTTAAAGACAAATGAAAAGCAAACAGTTTAAACAAAATTAAACTGCCATTCAGCCTGCCTGCTCAAGGAACTTCTAGTGTTGCGGTTAATGTGAATGTACATTTTTTTTGGTTCAATCATTATTTTTAACAGTGAAGCCTATCTAATCGTTAGATGGATCGTGAAGTCAATTCCTTTCATGTATTTAGTAGCTCGTCTTGCCTAAATTGTTTCAGTTCCTCAGAGATAGTTTTTGAATATTCATGACATATTCCAGCATAATAACTAGGAAGTCATTTTATGTTGCATCTCATTAGCCAAATAACTATCAAAACAGGTTTCCCTTCCCTTAGAGGAAGCTCTTCAATTAGCTTCAGAGAACAATTCACCTTCAGCTCCTTCACACATGTTAATACCTATTCCAGAATATTTGATCTTAAATACTGGACTAGACTCAGTTTAATTTCATTGCATATAACTTACTTTTCCTCTTCAAGGATCATAAAAGACCAGACCAATTTGGGACTGAGTTCTAGGCTGGGTATAAACCAAAGTCTGAATCAAATAATTTTTCTGTACTTTTGCACAATGTTTTTTGGGATGGACTCCTCATCTCCTGCTTTCAGAATCATGGAGCAAGGCTTCTGAGAGCATCTGGCTGCTTGCTCCTTCCCACAAATTCAGGATATAGAGATATAATGTGTGTAATGGGGAGCCCTCAAGTCAGTGCTGCTCCTCCAATCTTTGTAAGAGTGAGTGCAGAAACTTGCTCCACAATTGTTTTATGCTCCACATCAATAGATGGCCTATAAAATAAATTGTATTTATGCGGCTCCAAAAAATGAGTCATGTTTTAAACAAGTAAATCCTTACACCCCAACTGGGATAACATCATTCTCTGCTGAAGCAGAACACAGAAATCCCTGAAATGTAGTTTGTGGTAGCACACAACAGTTTAGGACAAGAAGTTACTCAACTGTGTGTTCAGAACTAGAGGGAAAAGCTATGGAGGTAGATTGTGGTGCTCTAATCAGGACAGAGTTACTTTTTCTTTTGAGATCTTAGGACTATAGTCCCATGAGTAAATGGCCATCATAACTGCTGGCTCTTCTTGTGTTGTTCCATTGGGTTTTTTTATGTTTTCCCAGATGGTTGTATTTTAATGTTGATAGAAATTCTCAGTAGAATCTCTGGGCCCAGGGGATGTGTCCCAGGAATAATGAAAGAGAAGCTTGGATGTCTATTTGCTAGAGCCCAGCTCTTGTGCCCTATTCTGTCTTTGAAGCACCCTTAGTAAATACTGATTTTCTATGAGATTTACACTGCATTTTTTTCACTGGGGTCATGAGAACCATGAGTTTGAAGGAATCTCAGGACATTTGTAATACTCCCATTGCTTTCCTTGAGGCAGATCAAATCTGCATTTTAAAAATAAAATACATGTTGGATTGCTAGACTGGAAGACAAATAGCTGTTCTTTCACTCCAACCTGTAACAGGCATGAAGCAACCTTGAAGATACAGGAATGTGTTGTTTAGTAGTTATAATCATATTTGACACAGTTTCCCTTCATCATGCCATCATTTATTAGAAATGTTCATACTGAAAACAAAGCCTTCCTGCAAAAAGAATCTGATGGAATAACAAGATATGCTGCTGTGTCTACAGGGCACTCAAACATTCAGGGGAAAAGGAGGATTGTATGTCTGGCTTAAAATTCTGACCTGACTTACAGTAAAAACTGCATATTTATAACTTGCATCTCTAAATACACCACATAAAAGTTTTTGCTGTATTTTGTACACATTTTGTGAAGAATAGATGTGGAATTCACTGAGCCTTAGGTACTCTGAGTTGTAATGAAAAGTCAGGAAAATACAGGAAAAAGATTTGTGATGTAAATGGAAACAAGTTGCACCTCAGTGGGATGTGACCTGGACAGAGCAATCATTCTTACTCCTCAAGTAATTTCCATATCTCCAGGGAGCTGTTTTACAATTAGTGTTCTTTGTTTATGGTACACTTAAGTCTTCAAGAAAAAAAATAAAATACAGAAGTAGCCATGTCCTTCCTCAAGTCTCGCAGCGTGCAGGCCAGCAATTATTCTTATATAACTTGTATTGTGTGCAGGATAAAGCTCCCATGCAGAGCTGAACACTGAAGGGCTGCTAATGCATTCACAGCACAAGGTAGGGGAAAATAATTCTGTTGAGTGGGGCTATGAAAAAAATCCCTTTGACTCTCTAGCCCATCTGTAGCGATGAGTGGGCTTGAGGCTTGAGGTTTGATGCTGTCATGCCTGCAGGAAGTATAGATGGAATGGGAAGGAGCTCTTCTCTCCATCCTCCCACCCCTGCACTGCTTGGGGAAAAGCTCTGGTGCTGGTCTGGGGCTCTGGGAGAGGTTCCTCTGAAGGTTTGGATCAATTCTCATCATTTTCATGAGTAAACCTGTAGGAACTGCTTCACTTCCAGGTTTTGGACCAGGCATCACAGTTTGATTTCCTAATTCCTTCTTTATTCAAACCCTATGAGTGTTGCATAGCACTAGTTCCTGTGAGAAGACATTTGTGATGCTACTCATGCTTTAAATACATCATCTGTGAATGCACAGTGAACTCACATCTGCTGAAAGAAGCCAGTTACAAGTTAGAAATACTTCCTCAGTGCATTAAAACTTGCTTAAAGTTTTTATTTTTATTAAAACTCCATAGTTTCAAGCAGCAGTTGTCACTTTTCCTACACATTTGTTTAAGGACTGTCTGATCTGGTTCACCCAGCTGCAGAACACTTGACATTGTGAGGTTTCTATTACTAAAGGGAGTTAAGCTCACCACCACTAAGATTGTAACCTAAAAAAGAAATGATGTTAAGAAATAAAAGCTTCTAAGCCAAAACTTTATCAAAAAACTTCCTCAATATAGGAGAAAATTTAGATACCAGACAGACAGAAAAGATATGTGTGAGTAGTAGGTTAGGGTTACTTGATAAAAATGCAGTGAAATGCCCCAGACATTGATTTAATTTACATCCCTCCCAGTGAGCAGGACTTCAGTCTTATGTTAATAGGGAGAAAATGGGCAATTTCTGAACTGGGATTTGATTCCCAGGGGCCAGGTTTGAGCTGGCCAGTCTCTGTCTCATCTGTCTCCCATGGAACAGATTCATTTTAACTGGTCCATAGCATCCACAGCTCTAGTGCTGGCCTGGCTCCTGACTTCAAGAATTTAAATTCTCAGAGCTCTGTATCTCACCTGTTATTTGGTAGTTTTAGTCTAACCTTGGGCTTTTGCAGTCCAGGGTCTCCCTGGCCAAGCCACGTTTTGCTTGTTTGAAAAAGTGGCTGGTATACATTGAAAATATCAGATGCATACTAAGAAATGGTTAATAAATTGCTTGTGGGGGAAAGATTCACACTTTTAAACAAATCCCATAATTTTTTAAGGCCTGACTCACATTTTTAATGCTAGTGTTGACAATAACGCTGTTTTTCTCCATATGGTTCCTTTTGAAAAGAAAAAAAACTAACACTACCCAGTGGGACACTTAGCTTGAAATTCAAATAGCAGTGGTGGATATGCAAAAGAAAGAAAATAAAAAAATGAAAGAATGTAAAAATCAAAACATCCCAGGACAGATATTTAAAGCTGGATTGTATCTTGTCCTCTGAGGGACGTTCAATAAAATTAAACCAAATTAATTTGGATTCTAAATGTATTAGTGAAACCATAATAAATCGTTTTATGTACATGCAGTTAGAATTTAAATGGCCTCAATTTGCTTTAGTGTCATTCACTTTGAAATGAGTGAAACCAAGTTATACCATCTCTATTTCTGAAGGAAAAATCCATCCTCTTAGCAGAGCTGATCTGTGCAATTTGCCCTAAATTGACACCTTTTTGGTTAATTCATCTTCTTTTCCTGAGTGTTCTTGACATATCTGGGAAGCTAAGAAAGGGATGAATAGTGCCAGATTCAGGAAGATTCTTCCTTCATTATGCTTACCTCTAAATTTTGCAGACTCTTAATACACTCTGTGGAACACATTGTCTTCCTCCCCCAATGAAGTCAGTGAAAATTCAGCTGCAAGTGGTCAGAATTAGATGCACTGAGATGATGATACAAGGCTGGTGAGGGGTTTGGACCACAAACCCTATGAGGAACAACTGAGGGAGCTGGGGTTGTTTAGCCTGGAGAAAAGGAGACTCAAAAGTGACTTTATCACTCTCTACAACTTTCTGAAAGGTGGTTGTGCTCAGGTGGGGTTGGTCTCTTTCTCCAGGCAGCACAGACAGAACCAGAGGACACAGTCTCAAGCTGAGCCAGGGGAGATATAGGTTGGATATTAGGAAGAAGATTTTTTCAGGAAGAATAATAAGTATTGGAACACTTTGCCCGGGGAGGTGTTGGAGTCACCATCCCTGGATGTGTTTTAAAAAAGACTGGATGTGGCACTCAGTGCCATGGTCTAGTTGAGGTGTTAGGGCATGGGTTGGACTCGAGGATCCTGGAGGTCTCTTCCAACGCAGTAATTCTGTGATGTGTTTGTGCTTTTGAGGCAGATGTGCTCTGAGCCCCAGCTGAGGTGGTTGTAGAGCTCCACCCTGGGAGCACGGAGCTGCCAGCCAAGGGCATCTTCCCTTCTCCAGCTGCCTGCATTGCAGAAACTTGGGAAGAGAAGATGGACAGAAAATATCCCAGACAGTGCCTGCTCTCATTTCCTGCATCTGAAAACAAGGTGGCAATTACCAGTGCAAGCATCAGTGCAACAGAGAAAACCATGTAGAAATCATAGATAGTAGTTTTGGTACCCAATCAATACCAGCACAGCGCTGAGCTAATGAGGGCTTTCTGCTTTCATGCTGCCTCCTGACAGACAGGGCCACGTGAAGCTGGGATGCCACAGCCAGGTAACACCAGCCCCAGCACAGAGCCTGCCAATGCAACAGAAGCCAAACAGATTTTTTCAGCTAGTTTTAAAAAAAAGTAAGTGATTCTACCATATGCACTGTTTGTCACATGCTGGCAGGATTTCTGGTTTGGTGCTGAGGGTTCTAAAGAGGGATTCATGCATTGTCTGAATGAGACACCACAATTACCCTTATTTGAGTTTCTCGAGATGGAATGCCTGGAAAATTAGTCTCTTTCTTTAAAATAGCTTGTGTTTTTATGAGATTTGGATTTAATGACCCAGGTTAATGCCTTAATTTCTGCCCCACAGTCTAATTCTAGTTTGGATTGATTATATTTTTATATTCTCTAAGATGCATTCTTTCACTTTGTGCAATCAGATGAAAAATTTTTGAGTTGTGGAATAGAAGATGCTGTCCATTATTTTAAATACTTGTACTAATTACCGTCCTCTTTAGTTTTAAGAAGCACACATTTCATATCACTCATATTTACAAAATCAGTACCTAGACTTCTGGTGATACAGGTTTTTAAAAGGATTTGGATTTTTATAAAATTTTGTTAAAAGGAAGCAGTTTTTGAGCATCTATGATGGCTTTGAACATCGTGAGAATCATGTAGATCTCACTAAAATTTAACCCACATTTAAACTCCACTGTAAGGGGACAGTAGATCTGGAGAAATTGTAGAAATCTAAACTGCTTTGTAACAAAACTAGATCCATCTAGTGTGTAATCACACAACACGGTAGATTAATTTAATTGTAATCCTTCTGGTAACATGAGACATTTCAAACCAGACAATTTTCACAGCTAAACATCTTCAGTCTTCCTTAGCATGTAACTGGAAAGGAAAAAGCTACATAGAGCCTTCAAATCTGCTTGTGGAGGGGTCTGAAGCTTAGTGCAGATTAATCTTTGTAACACAAGCCTTCCCTTCCTTAATACCAAGGCAAATTTTCTTAAAGCTGCATTCCCATTGGCCTCCTATCACACCTAGAACTGTGACAATCAAAAGTGTGACTTGATCCCTATTGGATAGTACTTAGGCAAAATGTATTCTATTTAGAGAACAACTGATATCACTTACCCACCTTTTGAAATGATGCTTTATTTATTTTCAGTGTAAGCTGTGTTTTGGACTAGCAGTTGTCACGACGTGTTCCTTTGCTCTCATTCACCAGGAGGAATATATGGAACACTGGAGCAGCTCCCAACAAGCCCAGATGAATAGCTGTGAGCTATCTATATTTTTGTGGGAGTGGGGCTGGGGTTATGGCATTTTCACTAGTGATTAAATGTCTTCCAAACCTATTCACGCTGCAGAGCTATAAATTATGGATTTTTCACATTAATGAAAAGAGCCCTTGGAGCCCTCTGGAGTGCATAGTTCTATTTTTACATTTCACTATCAGAGAATGAGGAAAGATAGGCCGATATGTTTCTTTTTTTAAAATGGCAGGAACAGAAATTTGGCCTCTTCTGGACATCATTCAAGTGCCAACATCATTACTCATTGTGGGGGACACGCTCAGAATTCATATTTGTTACATCATTTCATTGCCACTCACTTTGAGCTCATTAGCAGACCCCATATACAGGAAACCTAAAACTGCTCCACTATGAAAATGTGGTATGTAGTCTTAGATTTGGGTTATAAGTTGAAAATCAAGCTTGAAAGTTCCCAAGAGATGGTGCTGGAACTTATCACGTTGCTGTTTTTCTGTTTTGTTGCCTGTATCGGTTTTTGTGAGAACAGAAATGGAAGAAGGTTTAATCCCTTGTGCTTGCTTTTCAAGGAAGGTTCTGTCTTTTTCTGGATGTCCTGAGGAAAAAAAGTTTTCATTAAAGCAGAATGGAAAAGACCTTGCCATTCCTAAGATGACTATGATGAAAAATAAAGAGCAAAAGCCACAAATCACAGGTAATCTCTACTGATCACCTGGAAATCAAAAGGGAACATAGAATTTCATCTTCACATTATCTGTCTGTAAAAGTGTGTGTAGCTGTATTTGCATAAATAGTGTTCTCTCACCCAGAACTGATAAAAGTGAAAATAATGGATCCCAGAGAGAAAAACTGGAGTAATTTATTATTTTAGCCTCATATCACAACAGGTTGTTTGGGGTTTTTTTAATGTTTTATTTTGTTTTGTTTTCTGAATACCAAAGCTAGGTCTGCACAGAAGTAAAAGCCACTGAGACAGCACTGACTTCCAGCAATTGGCATTTTGGATAAACAGTGCAAGAGGTCATCAAGTTTAATCTCTCTGTAAACAGAAAGAAACTGTATTGAAATTGGAATCCTGAAAGGGTTTGCTAATTTGCAGCTTCCTTGAGACGACAGTGAGGTCTCTGAGTGAAAGAACCTGTGTGTTCCTGCAGGCTCAGATGTGGACTCTTCCAGCCCTCTCAGCATGAGACTCCTTCTCAGAATACAATATTTGGTTGTTGTTGGACAGGTTATCCTAAGATGGTTTCAGGCACATAGAAATGAGTCAGGAGTGAACAGGAATAAGTAATTGCATACAGGAAAGTGGCAGCTTTGAAGCCTTTGGGAATTGTTTAAAACATGCTGATTTCTTTACTTTTCCTTGTTTTCTGGATTGGTGAGAAGATTTTAAAATGAGAAAGGGGAAAAAAACAACAAAACAACAGCAACAAAAACCTGTGCAATAAGTAAAAACCCATGGAAAGAAATCAAGACATTAAAGTTGCAAAAAGCCTGTGCCCCAGCACTATCAGAGATTCATCCTCAGCCAAGTCACAGCTCTTGGAAAGAACAGAGGTCAGGCTCTCTGGAGAAATCATTCTGTTAATCACCAACACAAAGCAGTTTCAGAAATTGAAGAGATTGATTTATAGATTTTATACATTGTCTATAGTACCTTAAAACAGCCCTAGACAAGAGCAGAGAGAATAGAGGACCAGAGCTGTTCCAAAGCAGTTTTCATCTTGATAAAGCTCATCATAGTTGCTTAAAAAATTACTCATCTTTGATGTTCTACAATGCCATAATTTGGGTAGGTGATAGACTGAACTGCAAACAGTGTTTTTGATAACTGCTAAATCTAAATTGCTATTTTAATCGACTTTAACACTTAGATTGTCAGCTGATAAAAAATGTGTGCAGAAGACACATTGCTGGTGTAAGTGAAGTGGTATTTAAAATCAATATAAACTGAGCAAAATTATGTTCCTCTTTGCTATTCTTCTTGGGTTTCTATGGAAACCTTCTTGGAGGTGGTCTGAAGAAAAGAAATGTTAAAATAGAACAATAAATTGTGTTATTTATACCAAAGTAAATACCCTTCCTGCGTTTTTTATGGAGGTGAAAAAGTGATTTCATCATTTAATATTCTCCCTTGACAACCAAATTAACTATGACCCTGTCTCCTTAGGGTTTACTTTTCTGCATTTGGCTAACATGTTTGAGAGTGAGAAAAAAGACATCTTTTATGCTGAGCAACTATTATTTATCTGTATCTTACTTTACTAAACTGTCTTGATTTTTTAAAACAGCAACCTGCACAACTTTTCCATAGAAAGGGTGTCTAAAACGTTATTTTGAAACTACAGCTCTGTCAACCTCTTCATGAACATGGTGTTCCTTCAGGGTTTTAGCCAGAAGGATATAAAATGCAAACCTATAAACACATCACTATAAATAAACAGTAATAGCAAGGGGTTAGGATATATTGTGTACGTGTATATTCTTAATGATTCACCATTATGTAGGATGAATTTTCCCTTTCCCTAAAACAGCTACATGTACCAGGGGTGGCTACTTTGATATCCAGCACTGTTCTACTGCATTTAATGGGTTTGTACTTTCATATTTTGGTGTATAATTTTGTTGTTTGTGTTCTCTTTGCTCTGGTCCCTGCTTTTGAAGGGACCTGTTAAATGTGTTGGAAACACACAGTCTAGTCTCCTCTGTAGATAGGCAGTCATGAACAGTATGACTGTGAGGGAACATTTGGGGTGGCTGCTGATCCCTACACTGGCTTTAACCCCATGGTGGAAATGAGCTTTTCCTGTGAGCCAAAGGCACTGCACGCTCCCTGTGTACACAGCTCCTGCTCTTTTCTCCTCCTCACAGCTTTGGGAAACCTCTCTTGGGATCTGCTAATAGGGCTCTCCATTCACTAGGAGATTATATTCCTTGTCTCTTATGTTCTCCTCCTGTCTGGGCCCATTAATAAACCTCTGTAAACCGGGGCAAGTTTTAAATCTCACACTGGTGGTTCTGTGTGCATTTTCTCAGGCTCTTCTTGGAGGTCCAGTGAAGAAAGTAATAGGGAGCCTCTTCTACCTGGCTCTTCTGTGCACAACAGCAATTCACAGGGTTTTTTATTCCTACAAACATGAGAAACTATGTTAAACCTTTGAGCCCCATCTAATGAATCTCCCTGCTGAGTATTTGCTGGTATATACCATTTCTTTCCATGAGAACTACAGTAACAGGTGACAGATGAAGCTGGATGCCATTAACCAAATAGTTTGCTCACCAAAACCTGTATTTTTAGTTTAATTAAAGTTAGGACTTAATATAATTCCTGATAACAGAAAAAGAGGATTATTTTCAGGAGAATAATTGAATAGTTTTATTCTGCTATTTTCAAAATAGAAGATTTCAGCTTCTTTCAAGTCCTTTTATTTGAAGCCTAGGTTACTTTTTTTTTCCTTAAGGGAAAGGCTGCTTACAGAGCTCAGGAGACATTTAATGTGCAGAGCTCTAAGAGGGTGCACCCCCTGTTTTAACCCTTCGTGCACTCTGCCCTGCCACAGCACAATAACACATGCAAGGGAGAGCAGAGGACGATGCCCCCGAGCCCAGAGCAGTCCAGGCTCAGATTTTCTCAGCCAGTTCCACACCCCTGTGTGCAGACATCTTCCTGCCAAATCTGCCTCTGACCTCCCTGCTCCCAACCCTGTTGCCTTCATCCATCCTGTGAGACAGATGAAACCCTGGTGCTGAGCTGGCTACACAGAGGGGAATGCAGTAGCTGCATTCCCCAAACTCTGCTGTCCTCTTTCCTTTCTTTCCTTTGTCTCTGTTTTGTCTTTGCCTCCTCACCTTCCCTAGTTGAAACTGAATCTTCTTGCTTCATCACTATCTGCAGTCCTTTTCCCTTAAAAAAAATAAATAAAATTGTCAATGCTCTCTGTTCTTTACATAATCTCATGGTTAATTTTTTCTCATGCGCTAGCAGTAAAACGGAGCTCTCCAATGTGCTGCCCCTGGCTATGCTCAAGGCTGAGGCCAGTTTGAGTTTGTGCTATTACAGCACTGGACAGGTAAACAGAATCAAGCTGCTTACTTTCCATTTGCAAAAAGCTAATCCCTCAGAGCTGTGAGAACTGGTGACAGCAGAGACAAAAGCTTGAATGCTGCGTTTGCAAAACTCTCTGGGAGCCCAGAGGCCTTTGTCAGTGAATGCCAGAGGGGCTGAGGCAGAAATTGGTCTCAACACCATTGCTAATCATTTCCACAAACCACTTCTAAATGCAAACAATGTAAGCCTGCTGCTGAGCAGTGTGCTTTATTTGTACCTAGAGCAGCATGGTGTTAAGAATTGGAATTTGTGCAAAGAAGGGATCAGCCTTCTCTCATCTGCTGTGGAGGAATTGTCCCTTGTCCCTCTGCTGCCCACACCGTGGTTGCCATCTCCTGGTTCAGCCTCCCTGACCTCCCAGCTGGCCTGTGGACTGCCAGCCACTGGCACAAGAAATACTGAGTCTCCTGTGATAGTCCAGGGGGTGCGGAGTTAAATGGTTTGTATGATATTTGTGACGCCCCAAGAATGGAAAAACAGGGGTCTGCAGGGAGGCTCACGTGAGTCCATGCTATGGAAAGGTTTCTTTTGCTCCTGAGGGAACTGCCAGAATACACTCACACAGTGATGTGCTGCCCATGGATGCCTATGCATATCTACATCTATCCAGGAACTGGAAATTCAGTGATTGATAGGTTTGGAAGCTCAAAAATAGGCTTTGATACTCAGAAATGTAGTCTAAAGTAACTGAAGCACAAGCAAGCACTTCAGGAATATTTTGAAGAAGCTGGAGGGAGCTGGAGGAAGACAGAGATCCTATCTGGACACAGGAAGTGGAGAATAAGGAGGTAAAGAACAAGGATCCCAAAAATGTTCTCTGAAGCAGCAAGGCAATGGCTGGTGTGACCTGCTGCTTGCCCAGAGCCTGGAGTGAGGGTGAGTCAGGGTAGGACAGCCCTGCCCCCTGAGAGCAGCATTGCTGTCTGCCCAGCCCAAGTGACAGAAACACCTGAAAGGCTCCAAGTGCTGCAGTTGCCCAACTGCTTTGAGTTCTGATGGGAACTGGAAGGGGTGTGCACAATCCCTCCATCAGCACCACCTCTCTGATGCTCCCTAAACTAGAATGATTTATCTCATCTCCACCCTATGATCTCATTTCCTCTCTGCTGTGATACTTATGTCGAAGATGTTCAAAATAATGGACTTCATTCTCACCACAATTCCTCCATTTATACTTCTGATGGGCATTATTGCTCTATCTTGAAGATTCCCCTTTTCAATTTTCATGTAATTTTTAAATCATCATATAATCTAGTAGGAAGATTGCCTAAGGAATATGTTCAGATACCAGCTAATCACACTGGAACGATGTGGTAGGGTTAAGGGCTCCAGCTAGGGTTATTGTTAACCCTAGGGTTATTATTACCCCTTGTTGGAGCCCTTAACCCTAGCAGTAGCCCATCACCATAGCTGGAGCCCTTATAATCTAATATAATATATGATATTATATAATAATAATTATATATATTATATATATAATTATTTAACATAACAATATATAATCCTAATATAATCTAGTTGGAAGATTGCCTAAGGAATTTTTTCAGATACCAGCTAATCACACTGGAACTCAAAATGAGTGATAAATGCACTAAGTGCAGTAAAACTACCACATATACAAGGCTTTGCCAACTCAGGATGCACTGACAGTGAGTAATGGAAGCTGTTTGGAAATCCAGAGAGTGCATTCATTAGTGGTTTTGGAATGCTTTCCTTTTCACAATGATTAAAAAAGTTCATCATAATGATTATTCAGTTGCTACTTGAAAGCTAATGCCTAAAATTCTTAGCCAAAGGCTTTTTTTTTTATTTGGATGTCTTTCTGTACCCAGATCTGCAGGTGCAGTGATGATTTGCTACAAAAGGCCTCCCTTGCACTGTTTGGAGTGGGGAAAATAAAAAATCTTGAAAGCTTCTGAGATCCACATCCAAAGCCTGTTTGTCTTTAGGGTTATGAGGAGCAGAAAACCTGGTCAGCATGGAAGAGCACAGGGTTTAAATTTAATGTAGTTTGTGTGTTTTCATTTGAAAATTTGAGTTTTTCAGATGGGTCAGAAGTTGAATGAAGAACCTTGGGAGCAGAAGCACGGTAGGAGACACTGTGTTTTGATAGAGTACACTGGAAAGAAAATGCAGTTCTAGGTTTTCTCCTCTTTACTGGTATTCAGGGCAGACTTGCTCCTGGGATACAATTTATCAGAGCCATGGCAATAGATCTCTGTAAAGAGATGGCAGGGATAGCTTTTTTTACTACAAAAAGGGGTTTGCTGTGAAAGGTGCATCACAGCCAGGTGCATAATATTTTATACTATTTTGCATGGCTTTTATGAGCACAAATAAATTATATTTAAATTATGTTCAAAATAAATTTATATCATGTTTTATAAATATCTATTTATGTTTAAAATAAATTATAATTTTTAAAAAGAGAGGCCTACACACTTTCAAGTTTCACCAGGAATAAATAAATAATGAGAGAGGCAAATGTTCAAATGTAGCCACAAACATCACATGCCCTCAAAGCTGAATCCAGTATCCAGCTCTAAATGAGTCTCCATTAGAGAGAATCTCCAGAAGGTGGATTCCTCTGGTAGACCCAAGGCACAAATAATCATTACAGAAATTGTGAGAAATGTTAAGCACTGACATAACACTTCCATTTCCACAGCACTGAGCAATCAATGAATTGTTGGCTCTTCAAACAGCCCTGTGAGATAAACCCTTGCTGTGCTCTGCCCGAGGGAAATTCTGCAAATGTCATGTGATGCCCTTTCAGGCAAACCAGTTTGTGCTTTAGAATGATTTCTGAGGCATGATAAAAGTCAGGTCTGGGAGTGTCTATACAAAAAGATAACTTCCTCCGAGGGCAGGACCATCAATCCATGCTCCCAGCACCACAAGCCCTGACTTTTATGATATTGTGTGCATGTCCTCTTGTATCTTCTCTCCTTAAAGGTCTGTGCTTTCGGAGAACCTTTGAACAATGCTACACGAGCAAGAACTACACTGATAATATTGTAGGTTCTGCATAAAGAAATAACTGAGAAGTACTCTCATATTTGTGCCATGTTAGTAAAATTTATCCTAACTTAAATGAACATTGTGAAACTGCACTCATAAATATAAATTTGATGGTTAATCCACTTATTCCAATACTGCTTATATTTCTTATATTCCATTTTAAAAAATATTCTAAGAAATTATTTCCCCAATAGAAGCAGCATGTATAAAACAAATATTGAAAGAAGCTCTGGAGAATCTAACTTTTAAATTGATGAAACTGATGAACCTCTAGTTTAGAATTTTATTAATAAGAATACAAACATCTATTTTGTATGACTGGAACTACCAATCAATACACATCAGACTTTGAATATTAAACGTCTCACAAACAAGTGCAGCTGCAAATCCAGAACTGTAGTTTTCTTTCAGTTGTAGACTCTATCCATGAGAAGATTGCCAGAAAAGTCATTATAATGCATGGAAACAGTGGATACACAGTTGCAAAAGTTAATTGAAAATTGTCACTTGTGTGCTTATCCACATGGGGCTGAACTGAGTTCCAGTAGTGCCACGGCTGCAGTCATTTCTGACAGTGAAAGGGACTGTGGAATGTGACTGAAGTGACATAAAACCACAGACATGAAAGCAATGGTGATTTCCACCAAGCCCATTTTTTTCCTAGGTCTTTTGACCAGCTGCAAAAATTTTGTTGGCTGTACAGTGCAGAGCACCCAAACCCAGGGAGACAAATATTGTCTGTGTGAAGCAGGATGCCTGGTTTCTACAGCTCCCTGACACTGACTAACCTATATTTGATTGTCTGACACTAGGACATTGCAATATGTCTAAAACTTGCATTTAGCCCCATGCATCAAGCAAGCCAAGCAATAGTAAAGTCAGAGAAATAAGCACTTTGCTGTGAATTATCTGTGTCTTCCTCATAAAATTTCTGGTCAGAGGCAGTGGAGTTATTAAAAATCATATTGAGCAGAGCTGAAAAGAATTTCTCAGTCTACTATAAAAATCACAGAAATATATTTTCACTCATTTCACTCATTTAAAAATAGTGGGAATATTGCAGCATGACATGACTGACTCCTCTTTTAGCACAAAAAGGCTGTAATGGAAGATTGCAATGCTACTCTGACATGCCAGCTATCTCATTTCCTGCACAGTCCAAAGCTGGGTTTGCAAGTAATTAGAATGAATACAGAGCCAAGATTTTAAGTGCAATGTATTACAGCATTTTAAATTCAAGTATCTTGCAGTACAGGGAAGGACATCAGCATGTAGGGATTGAACAAATTCCTCCTCCTGGGGGCTCAGGTTTTTGTGTTTAGTCAGAACAGATTGAAATCAATGACATGGAAGAGATTATTAATTTTAACTGCCCATTTTTCATAGTTTGCAATGTGTCTAAATGATCAATTCTTTTACTTTACATTTCTCTTTGCCACAAGAAGAAACAACCAAACAAAGCTGGTCATTTTCCATTGTCACACTTTTCCTCATTTTTTCCTTCCATTGGATTACTTTTCCTTCTGAATAATAAGTAAGTCTAGGCAATTTGCTGTTACTTTCAAAGCCAATTAAAATTAAAAGTTTAACTTTGACAGGACTGCAAACACTGTTTTCCAAGAGGGAAGTCATGGAAGACCATATCTATTTGATGCCCTACTGAGTTTGCTTTGAAATGAACTTCCTTTAAATGGAGAAAGATCCAGCTCGTGTGAGCTCAGCTGCAGCAATATGCAGTGCTGCCAACATCAGATGTTGAAAATGTCTGCCAGCCAGTTGGAAACCCCCAAAATGCTGTAAGGATTACAGGATGTAAAAATAACAGCTTTGAGGGTTTGGCCTTCTGGCCTTCTCTTTTTGGAGCTTTGTGCTGTTCAGACAAATCATGACAACACTGGCAACAGTGACGCGGCGCTGGAAGAGGAGGGAGGAGATTTTCCACCTAAGTTTTCAAGCTTTCTTTGTAGATGGAACTTCAGCCAAAGTTGAATAAAAGCAGAAGCTAGGAAGTACCTGACATACAATTAAAGACATGGCACATAATTTTTCAGTTGGTAAGGTTTTACCTTTAAACACATCTGCTTTGAAAAAGTAGGACAGCTTGGCTTTTCTCTGGCTGGCCCTTGCGGCAGTTTGGGCAGTGGATGGTAAAATTCCCAATTTCAACAGACTGATTCAGCTATTGAAGTATGTGGTGAGGTAAGATGTTTGCCAGCTTAATTTTGGCACATATACTTGAGATTCAAACAGGCCACGGTGCCTTGGCCAAAGCTGGCCCAGGCCAGTGGTCACAGCTACACTTGGGCAGCACCTTTTGCCTCTCTGCAAGCTCTGACATTGCTCCAGGCCCTGCAATGCAGTGCCTTTCATCTCTGGCCAGGCAGCTGTCTCAGCAGGCTAGGGAAGAGAAGGGGGTCTGTGTTCACACAAACTGAGGGACACAAAGAGAGGAAATAAATGCTGAGCGAGAAGGAGAAAGCCCAAAGGACTAAGACAGATGTGCCATTCAGAGCTCAGAAGGGAATCTCTGCTCCTTGAATTATCTTTGGTATTTCAGACTTGGGATGCTGCGTGTGGGTGCCATCCAGCTTTTAGCTTCATTATCCACCAGGACACAAAAGCAAAAACTGAAAAGTCATGAAAGAAAGGGTCTCTAAAAAACATCTCATTCACTATTACTTTCCTTTTCCAGTTTCTCTTTATAACCTATTTTCAAACATAGGGACAATGTTTTCTGTGCCCCATAAGGGAATAGGGAATACTTATGAGCTGAAAACAGAGTAGAATGGTTTTCAGGTTTTGCAAACAAAAACCACTGTGTGATTTTGGTAAGAGTCATTGGGCTGAATTCTTTGTTGTTCATTCATACTTGGCAACCAGAGGGCATTCACTGAACATGCCTTCAGATATAGGATGTGTACTAGGTACCTATTAATGTTCACTGCATGCCAAACTGCCTTCTGTCTGTGCCACAGGTTGTTTTTTTCTGTGAACAATAAGTTCTAGTGAGCCAGTAGGCTAATAAATAAGTTATGAGCGTGTAGATCGTAGTTTCTGATTTTTTGTAACTTGTTCTGCACCACAGATTTTTTTATGGTGGCTACTTTTCTAAATTCTTAAAAGTTGCTTCAGTCTCCTTCCAGGATCACAGAGGTGAAGGTCAGTGCTTTTGGCTTGGGTCTGTCAATGGTGCTGGGAAGGTCAGGACTTCTGCTCTAGAGTGTGAAACACGGGCTGCAGTCTTGGATGGGACACTTGAAAGGCACTTTTGCCTCAGTCTTCAGTTCAGCTTAGTGCTGGGATTGGTGCTCAGTGACTTCCTTCCTGTCTATGCATCCACTGTCTTTCCAGAGCTACCACCCTTCCTTCTCTTCCATTCCCTCCCCTGTGTTCACAGATAATGGGGCTTTTTAGAGTCAGGGGACGACCAATTCAAACTTCCAGATTAAGGGATAAATTTTAATAATGACCTGCAGGCATTAAGAAACACTAATGCATTAAACATTGGAAGATAGCAGGAGCAGGAAAATGCTTGATTCAGAGATAAAGTGACCTAATGCTAATTACATCTGTTAAGCAATCCAAAATCATGTCACAAATTGGAAAGGACCTTTCCCAATTAGTGAAGAGTTCATTAAAAAAAGACTAAAAGCTAGCAGGAGACAGAAAGAGCTTGAATGGCGCATTTATTTAAACTGGACTTGAAAAGAGAAATGTTCTTATATCTTAAGGTGTTTGTTGATTCCAAAATCTTCTGTGTCTAATTCTGAACAACTGAGATAAGTATTAGAATCAGAATATCCTGAGTTGGAAGGGACCCACAAGGGTCAGGGTCCAGCTCCTGGTCCTGCAAAAGACACCCCAACAATCCCATATGTGTCTGAGAGCTGTGTCCAAATTCAGACAGGCTTGAGTCTGTGACCACTTCCCTGGGAGCCTTTTCCAGTGCCCAGCCACCCACTGTGTGAAGAACCTGTTTCTGACCTATTGACAGATGCAAGGATTAGGAACCTGTCTTCTGTTCTTTACCCATTTTCTATTCCTGCTTAGGGATACCTTTCTTTCTTGAGGAAGGGCTACTTCCTTTACATGCTAATGAAAAAAGTAGTTGTTTAAGACTTACAAGCACTTCTTAAGAAAAAGTGAATGGACATGCCATTATTGTATCTAATAGAAAAATATTTTCCAAAATTCTGTCCAAACCATGAATAAAAAGACAGAATGGGCCTGGGGAGTTTAGATGTCTATTACAGAGGAAATATTTATCAGCACAGGCTGTAGACAACAAGTATTTTTTGAATTCCCCTTGCGAGAAGCTCTCCCTTTGGAAATTTCATCTTGTCTAGCTGCTGAGAAAGCTTACACAAGGAGGACTCAAGGGTTTGCAGGAATGTTTAACTCATGAACCTTTATATAACTCTCCCCTCCTGTGTCTCTGACAAGTGTCTTTTCTGTACTGTCCTCTAAGTAACTTTAGTTGCCTTTAGCACCAACTGCACCAACACTGAGCCAGACCATGCTAACAGAGATTAAAGAGAACTGGGTTTTAATAATGTCAATACCTTGATGTTTTCATGGATTCCCAAAGAGTTTGTGGTCTCTGTTTTTCTCTGCAGTATTTGCACATGCAAGTTGGGTTCATAGTGCTAAAAAGTAAGACAGACACAAAATTGCATACAATTACTGTGCAGATGAACAACCACAAAATGTGCTGGCATGAGAGGAATCAGTGTGTGTGTCCACAGCAGGCTTCAGTGTTGGGATTTGTATGGTAGCACAGAGGAGTGGAAACGATTGTGCTTAAGTAAGGGGCAATAAAATAGAAGGATTTCAGCTCTTTGTGTATTACTCTTTGATAAAAGAGACATGCTGCAGCATCATGGTAATACAAGGTGTAACTCTGCAGTCCTTCTCTGGCCGGACTCAGACATGAATTCCAAGTCTTTAAGCATCCCTAGTTTTTAGGGCAAGCAGTGGAAACAGAAAGTTCTCAGCCCTTCTGCAAACTGGGGTCTGCGAGTCAGGCTATAAATGCAGCCTGAATGGTGGCTTTAAAGTCTCACCATTTCACTGCTATCTTGCAGAGTTCAGCAACCTGACCTGATATTAAAACATTGACTGGCACATCTGTGGCCCTGTAGATAAATTCATATCAGCTTCTGGAATGCACTTGCTCTGTTTAACTCTTACTGGTGTTTTCTATAATGGGACACCTTAAAAAATACCCAGATAATTTTATGATGTTTTCAGATGTGCAGGGTCATCTTATAGGTAGTGTCTATGCTATTAATGTATCTGCATGAGTTTTATACTTTGGAACCTTTCAAATTGCAGCTTTTGATTTTGAGTAATATTCATCTTTATATGTTTCTAAATGAATAATGTATCTGAAAGTGGGGATGTCAGCTGGGCTGTTAAGTATATTTATTGCTATTTTGTCAAAATCAAATATAGAAAGGTTATGTATCTCACCCAGCAGCTAAGGAGAAAATGGAGCTCTGGTGTTTCCATGTCTTGCTTTCCTATTGAAGCTTCTGTCTAAAGGTCTTTGTACAAACATTCTGCTCCTGATGCTGGTGATATTAAAAAATAGCAACTTCATTTTGAGACATAATAATCCTTCAAATACAGGTATTTCATTTTCATTTTTTCAGTGCACTTGCACTGAAATCAGAGATCAAAATAATAAATTTTGATCAAGCAACATTTTGCCTTCAAACGTGTTTCCAAATTAAATTAATTTAATTTTGGGCAAATCAATTCATGCTTAGCCTGTGGAGTTCTGTTGAGCTTGGATTCTCAAAAAATCAGCTGGAAAGGATGAAGGTTGAGTAATTATTTTTACGATTGGCTGCCCATTCAATTTCTGTTTCTCTAATGGGATTGTTCAGTGAGTATTCCACCAAAAGCACGGAAATTGGTTCAGCTAATTCCCCTCTGCAAAAAAAGATGAAAACCATAACATTGTATTTAGCTGCTTGCTTCTTATACAGGTTCTGCCTAAATTCTTTTACTGCGTTTTAATCTGTGTCACTTACTTGAGATAGTTCTGACAGAGGAAGCTCAGCTCTGACTCCATTGAGCCACATTTGCTGCAGCAAAACACCTACACACATCCTCAGTCCTGTTGCCTTTGGTGAATAAGCTTGAAGCTAAAGATAAAACTCAAAGCTCTCCTTGCCTTTGACATTAAGGGGGGCAGTTATTAACTCACTGCACACTGTTATTACTTCATTGATCTGCAGTGAGTAGCAAGAATTTATAGCAAATAGGGATCTGGATAGTTACCATGGGGAAAGGCTGGATGTATTTAGTCAGAATAAAAAGCCTGCCAAGGATCTCTGGCAATCTGTAATGTTGCATTAACTAAAAGAAAACTAAACCAAAGCAAAGCAAAGCAAAACAAAAACAAAAAGATCCACAAAAAACCCCCAACAAAAACAGGTTAAAAAAATCCAAAACAGCAACAACAAAAAAAAAAAACCAAAAAAAACCAAAAAAAAACCCCACAAAAAAAAAAGCACTAAGAAAAGTTCACAGCAAAACTACTGTAGGGTTTATAGGGCAATAAACAAGGATTGCCTGAATAAAAACCTTCTCTCAAATATTAGCCTGAGAGGGAACAACTGTCGAACTGAAGTGCTTGAAGCAGAGGGAAGCTGTGAAATGGCTCTGGGATAAGGACGGGTGTGCAGGGGTGAAGCTGGACACGAGCAACTCCCCCATAGAATCAAATTATCTTCATTGCTGCCTGACTCCCCACCTGGGACCTGCTTCCCATGGAAACATAGCACTGCTCCCCTTTTCCAACACAGATTAATGTTATTTTCGTTCCTTTATTGGTAGGGAGAATGCTGTGGAGCAGATTTGTAAAGATACAGAAGTGCTTAAATCCTGTTGTTAACAAAATGCCTTTGAAAGTCAGCTATTGTGTTCTAACCATTTAATTTCTCTGATTATAACTTGAAATAAGTTACTCCCTACTTAAAATAGCCAGTCAAGTCATGAATAGGAGAATGAATTACTGAATTTTAAGTCCTCTAATTATAGGCTCTCACTGACTTATGAATGTAGGATCTGTGGACAGTTCAGCACATTTTAAGATAAACCTCCTGAACAAAAGAAGGAACAAAGCATGTCCTGTCAGAACAACAACAAATAAGTCTTAATCTTAAAATACAAGTCCTGGCTCAATCCTTATGTCACTCCTATAAATTCTGCTGTGATTGGAGTAGATGGATCTCTTGCCCATAAGTGAAGAAGTGAAATAGAGAGAATGATCATAATCCACGGAGAGCAAATCACAACCTGCAAACTCCAGAGTGTGTCTCATTCTACAGAAATTATGAGACTCCTTGGGAAATGAAGAGTTATCTCCATGAAAAGTTAGGCCTGTGAGGACCCTGATATTCCCTGTGGTTTATCATTCCTTTGTGGCTGTAGAGATAGGATTTTGCCAGCCACAGATCTTTTTTCATATTGGGAAGGTTTGCAGTGCCTGGGCTGTAGGAAGTTGTGTGTTCTTTGTCTGCAAGAAAATACAAGAAAGAGCAAGTGCTAGAGTGCTCTTTCCTTAATTACCAGCTACATCCAGAGATTAAATCCTCTAAAAATAGAATTAATTTTATTTAAGTTATCACAATAGCTTTATTTAATCTAGAACACATATGAGCAAAGCTTATTTAAAAGCTGACCAATCTTTTTAATTATTCATTGTTCTTCAGTTACTTTGTAATGTGGGTAGAAAAACACTTGAAGTTTTTTCTTAAAGTGGATAAATCCATATTCATCTTTATCTTGGTTTTCCCATTGTTTTTGAGGGCAGTAGCGAGTTTAAACTGTGTCAGCATTTGGCTATGAGTGAATTGTAGAAAATTATTTTAATTGATTTTTTGTATTTTGAATAATATGTTAACAGGCAATCATTGAATTTGGCTTATGCACATAAACAAACAAAACTCATGGGAACATGTAATATTAAATCAGATGTTTTACATTTAGGCTCAAATCTATCTAATAACTTCTAAATCCACTTTTGTGCAGTTGCACATGCAAATTTCCACTCAGAGATAGTGCCAGGGACTGCAGGGATGGCCTATTAGAATATTTTAGGACACTTCTATATCAAATCTGATTTCTCAGACCCAAATTTCATTTTAAATCAGAAATGGGTCCATAGAAATCAGTGGGACTACACAGTTGCAAAACTCCTCTGACCCCTGAGACCTTACACGAGAGAGGGGCAGAAGGAAAGCCTGGTCCCCAGGTTCCCTTTCCATGCCCTTGCCCTGAATGGGGAACCTGCTGGGGCTCTGGGATGGATCAATCTGGTCTGGACATGCAGCAATTTAATTCTTTGTCCCCAGGTCCCTGTGGCCCTCAGGAGATGGAGCAAACTCACAGTAGAGTGGAGTTTGGCCACAGCCCACATCACTGCAGACTCTCCAGTGCTCTGCACACAGAGCAGGAGTCCCTGTGCTGATAATTCATCAAATCAATCCCCTCTTTTCATGGCCCAAGTCCTGTTAAGAGTCATTAATGTAAGGAGGGTTCAGCGCTTTGAACTGCAGGCTTCACTTGTGATCTCTGCTAGGATCACACACGATGTAAATACTACAGGAAAATTCAAAGAAAGATAAATTCTCTGCTGGGAAGGAACATTTAAAAGCTATTAATTTAAAGAATCACCAGGGAGGAAAAGCTTCACTGGAAAAGGAAGATATAAAAGATAAACTCTTTCCATCACTGCAGTTCAGCAGCATGTGGGACTCGAAGGCAGATGCTGTGTGATTTATTATTTTTCTGTGTGGATAGTTCATATACGGTCTTGTAATATGCTGTAACTTTGTAAAACACGTTTGTGCCTTCCCTTTCCTTTTTGTATTTTACCTCCTATATAAATTACTTTTCTGTGCATTTAATGATTAGGACATGACAAAACTTTTTGCCAGTTAAATACAGGTATTATGAAATACCCCTTGACTCTATTGTGAATCTCTATTGTGAAAACAGCTGTTGGATGTCTGCTAAATGGGGAATGTCAGTCATGTAGTAAGAAAATAATAAATGCATTATTGAAGCATAATGTAACTGCACAGAAGCACTGGCTCTTTTTCCTGTGTTTGAAACTCTTGGTAAATTGCTCCAAATTTCTGGTTATCTGTATTTGATTTGTATCCCATTTGGGGTTTATCTACTTAAACTATTTATCAGGGCAAAGACTTTTTCTCTGGCTTTCTGTGCATTTTTTTTGTGTTTTAAAACCCTGATCTAAATTTGGGATCCAGGCACTGCTGTGGTTCAGTAATAGTGACAGATAACAGTAGCAATGTCAGGATTGAAAAAGGCAGTTCCTCTGGCATTTGGCATTTAATGTAATGTCAATATGCTGAAAGATTTTAAGAATGTAGTCTGAATCATGCTGCTGTCATTCCCGAAATTTCTGTGCCAGCACAAATTGAGAGTGGCATACATGGCTAGTGTTTGGATTTAGAACTTCAAGTACAATTGAGTAAGTTTTACTAGATCCTGAATTAGACTTATGACCTTCATAGGCATAATATCAGCTCTTGGTAGAAATTGTTCAATCAATGGTAAGGACAGACTCTGAGGGATTTACAATGATGACATTTGACATGATTAAAATATTTTGTCAGTGGCCTCTGCAAGAATGTCTTTAAGCACCACTGTCATAAAGCTGATTGCAATATGAAAAGAACAAGACAGCAGGATGCAAAAATGTTCAATTCCTCACTACATTACAGCTTTTGCAGACCAGCAATCCTGGGGTCAGAGTGAATTGGAGCTTTGGAGTTGACTAAGAAATACATCCTGAGTCAATGCAGGAAGATTTTTTCTTTCCCAGACTAGACCTGGAGAGTTTATCATCAGCACAGACACAAAGAAACTTTCTGCAAGGTTGCAGAAAAAGGATTCTGATGTCTCGGGAAGCTTAGTATGCCTACCATACACCAAAAAACTGTTTAACTTAAGGTCAATAGTATTCCATAAAATTTGTTGCAAGAATAGGCAAAGCTGGTCACTTGTGCAGTAGGATTGTTTCCTGAATTCCCTTGGCAGTTTCACTGGGATCATCTGCTCCTTTCCTGCCGTGCAGCCCTGAGTGAATCTCACCCACAGCTCTGTGTGTCTCCCTGATGGCTGCAGCGACTGCAGTCCCTGTACAGCTGCATCCTGGAGAGATGTGTCCTCCTGGAAATGGGAGGATTCCAACAGAAACCAGAAAGCAGCACCACAAAGCCTAAATTTCTGATTTTGGAGTCCAAAAAGGGACACTGACTGAAATGTGCCTGGTTCCCAGGCTAAACACAGTGCTGGCATCACCAGCACCTTCTGGGAAGATGTGACTTGGCAAGAAACCACCCAGAAAACTTTTTGGGAAGCCCAGCAGCTTCCAGTAGGTCTGTATTGATATTATCTCTCCCTCAATGAATTTTTTTGATGAATTTTTTCAACAAAAAATAATTAGAACAGTTTTATCATCTCTAATACTAAGCTGGTCCTGATTTTTCTCTGCAGAAGACTGCAGTTAGTTAGGGCTGTTAACATGTTGAGAAAAAGCACTAAAATCCAGTATTTACATCTCATGTTATTCAGTCATTTGCTCTTGAGAAAAATCTCCAAAATCAATCCCATAAAATTTAATTTTCAAATGTTAAAAATCGTGACTTTTCTCCCTTTTGCCCTGCAAGTTTGAAATCTTTCTACAAGGCTGCATTTACTCTTGGGTTGTAAGGCAGTTGTTACATGGAATCACAGCTGTTAGAGATGGTAGCATCCTACAGGGCCACCCAGTTCAAACCCTCTGATGGGTTGTAATAGAAAAATAAAAGATGCAGGTCTTTTATTTGAGGATCCTCCTGATTCAAATGCTGACAAGTTTGCAGGACTGGTGGAATAGCATTTTTAATTCCCTTAAATATTTTCACCCTAGAGGGAGCAGTATCACTTTTGCTAATGATAGAAAATGGGATTGGTCACATAGCCTGGCATGATTTATGATGGAGAGCAGCACACTATGAAGTTCTTCAGCCTTTAATTCCACCAAGACTTACAAACTCTACAACCAGAATTCTCTAAAATTAATGAATGTAGCAGCTGAATAAGGGTGGAAAGGATGCACAAATTATTTTCTAATTGCGTAGTTGAAATGTTTGTTTTAACCTCCACAAGGGACCTTACTTTTCAGAATTAAGGTTCCTCATGGAGAAATCAGCTATGGAAAGGGATTGGTTAAAAGATAAGAAATTATTTGTTACATTCCTAACAGAGTGATGAAGCCTTAGAAAAAAAGGTATAAGCTTCTCTTACCTTGCAGAAGGAATACAGTTTGAACTTCATCTAAATGTGCTTTTTCCCAGCCAAATGTGGGTAGACTGCAGCATTTAGGTGTTGCCAGTGAACTTGGCTCAGATTTCTTCAGCTCATCATTCCTCAAGACTGGGAGTTTATGATTAATTTGTATGGTATTTATAAAAACAACAGCTAACACAGTTGTATAAATTATTTCCTTTTGTACTAGAGAAGGGATCATGAGCATGAACTTAAAATCTGTTCATTTATGCATTGCACATTGGATTATCATTTATGTACATAAGATATAACTGTAAGTCTTCCAGTGATATTCCCCTTGCTTTGTGCAGCTCTAGGGATCAGCTTATGAAAAATGTGAAAATAAAACCCATTGAGATACATAAAGATCCTTTCCAGCTCCATTCTGCCATTCCAGGGACTAAACTGACCAAAATCCTGGCGAGTCTGAGAATTTCTTGTTAGTAAATGGGCCTTCAGGGCGGGAGAGTGACAAAGAGGCAGCACATTATTGTCTGCCTTCTGCCTGCTGTCCTTGGACTATGATCTGGGGAATGCCCTGAGCCACAGCTATCCTTTCCTGCAAGAATATCCCTTTGGGGCTGTGCCAGCCCATGATACACCAGAGCAGCCTCTATTAGATGGCTCTGTGCCATGAAACCAAGCCAATCTCCAGCTGAAGACCAAAGAGAGTGCAGAAGATTTAAGGTCACTTTACCCAAAACTGTGCCTGCTGAGGGTAGTTTGGAGCACAGGGTTGCTACAGAAACCTGGTGACAGCACCCATGAAGTGTGTTTGTTATGGGACTGAAAATGCCATTTGGACACCGTCATTTGCATGGGAAATGGTAACTGTGCTGATGGGCTGTTGCAATTCATCCCTGTTGAGAGAATCCACTGAAATGGATTTAGAAAAGGAAGGGTCAAAAGGAAGAAAAAGAGTTTGAGGGGGAAGGGGACACTTCTTTTATTTTTTAGGTGGTTTTTTTTAATGCATGTTTTCTCTCCAGTGACTGAAGGCAAAACAGTTGAAGAATGGCAAAGTGAGTAAGAGGTTTGGACAGGAAAAGAAAGGCAGAGCAGAACATCCAGGCCACGAGCAGTGGGAAGCTGAGCAGAGGTGCCCTGTGACAGTTCATGGAACATGAGATGTCAGAGCAGCAAGGTTTGGGCTGGGATTTTTAAACTCATCTGTTTTGCACTGGAGCAGATAAGCGATGCTCATCTGACCCATTTTGTTATTTCACTGCAGTGAAGTCCGTCTGAAGGTGACCTTACTACAGCCTAAAGCAGTAGTGAAGCACAGAGGATGCTGATCTGTGGTGGGTGAAGCTCCGAGCTAGGAGTGATCACTGCTGCAGAAACACTGTCCAAAACACACATCTGTGCCACCATGTCACCTGCCCTTCGTCAAACCCGTGCCCATCTCCACTAAATTCTGGCCTCTGCAGTAACAGCTGCATCTGGGAACCAGAGAATGCTCCACTTTGGTCAGCCCCAAACACGTCTGCTTTGGATTAAATATTTACCAAAATGTTTGCAGACAAAGAGACTGGAAGAGCTTTCTGCTCCACCTCCTGCTGTTTGCGCAGTAAATAACCCAGGCATGCAGCTGTCCCCTACATACACAGGTGCTTTCAGTGCAGGAAAGTATTAAGCTTGGTTTTCTGCCTGCTTGGGTGGGCTTCTAAGGCACAGACAAGTGAACTGATTGAGGAAATATTTAGATGTCTAAAGAAACTTCCATCCTTCATTGCTCACATCACATTCAGAGAGACAGTTCTCTCATAGAACACTTGGTTTTGGAGGAGGAAAGTAATTCTGAATGCCCAAATACTTTGGTAGCCTAAACATCAAAGTAGGCTTACATTAAAATAGTTATCATGTAGCAAAAATTATGTAATTGCCAGGTTGTATGGAAAGAAACACACGGCTTGTGAGTCCCACTGCTTTTGGTTTTTAAACTGAAAGCACACCAGGATGAACAGGCCAAACTCACTGTTTTTGCACATGGCCCCAATCCCACAAGCTCAAAAAGTGCAGCCTTTTCCCACAGTGGCTGTCTGCCAAGGTGATGGGCTACTGCCATGGCAAGCAGTGAAGCAGAAATAGCAGAACCCCTCAGATAACTCGCTCAGCACTTGAACTGCTGTTTAAAAACATGTCCTCAATCCTCAAGTGTAGAGCAAGCTCAGACAAATCTGTCTACAGCCAAAATTTTGTCCTGAAGCCACTATTTGGACTAAGCTGAAGGTGGCATTAGAAGGTGCTAAATATTTATTTGGGGAATTCTGATGATGCTGAGCATTTTTTTTTCTTGTGGAAGCTCCTATCCCAGTGACCATAAATGAAGAACAGGGCTTGGATGGAGCAGATGGTTCAGCAGATGGTGACTTGCTCCTTTTTTTACCAGGCTTTTGTGTAAATGGAGTGTGACATGGATCTCTGTGTACTTTTTGACTTTGAGAGTGTGTATGTATGTTTTTGGTCTTTATTAAGTATTTAGTTATTAAACCATGTATCATGATGATGGTATGGATTTTATTGTCTTTTTAAAGACTCGGAAGTTCTTGAAAATGTGGTTTTTGCATTGATTTATGAAGCAAACACTGTCTTTGCCAAAGAGATATTTTGGTTCTGACTTTTAATTAAATGAGAATAGCTGCAGTCCTTGACTGTGGGACTGGATAAAGCAAGATTTTATAACAGTCTTGAATTTTAAATTTTTTTTCTTGCTTTGTTTCACCACCATTTGGCTTAACTTTCCTCACTGCAGAGAGCATTCAGTTGCAATGAACCTGAAATAGGTAACTGAAGAAGGGTGAGGTGTGAGGTTCTCTCTGTAAACAGTTCTCTCAAGCTGTCAAAAGTTCTACAGTCCTCAGCACCTACTCACCATACCTGCGCTGGAGGACGCAGCCCCCTAAAATGTGCCAGCAGCACTGCTTGTGTGTGTGCTCCCTAACCCATTTTATTCAAAAATTAGATGGGTTAGTGAAAAAAAATGTATTGTTGAACCATTTAGACTAATGTGCCTTTTTTAGACTGATAAAGGTTAAGGAAAAGTCACCTAAGCATCCTGAGCATCAGCAGATCTGAGGCAGCATAATTTCTACCACAGGGAATCTGAGGATTTGTCAGGAGGATTGGACTGAGTGGCAGGATACTGCACTGGCACAGCTGGAACAGAAGAACATGTCCTTTTACTGCCTAGGAGTGCTTAAACCAATATAAGTGTCTTCTGTCTTCAAAATTCATATTCCTGTAACTAACCTGTACATTTACTCCTAATTTCACATTATTTCTTAAGGCCACAGAGTGGTCTTCTAGGATCCAACTTTGTAAGTTAATGCAGTTGAAAGTGGTTGTCCTGTCTCTTATTCCACGTAAATTTTTCTATCTTCTTTCAACATGAAGTGTTTGTTCTTTTGCTCATTGTTGTCCCAGGTAGGAGGCTGTGGAGGCAGAGTGGTGCTTCTCCTGCCAGAGCTCACAGGTTTTGCAGTCTGTTTGAAACTACACTGAAATATATTTTGGGTTCCAAGACAAAGGGCAAGCTACTTGCGGAATTGTCCAGCTTCACTTTGTCTCCTGCTTGCAGTGCTTCTAAGCTGAATATAATGAAGATCTATTCTAAGAATTCCTAAGGGATCTCTTTACGCAGGATCTGGAACTGATCCATGGGTTTCTACACTTTAACCAGTGCACCGTCTAATATTGATCTCCTTCAGAAGTCAAAGCAATTTGTTTTTCTTCCCTGGAGACTTTGGGTTTCTACCTTTGGCTGCATTCCTTGAATTAATATGGAAATTGAGAACATCACTTAGGACTAGTTGCACGTGCAGGCACAGCGTGTAGTCTCATGGAGCCAGGCATTCATTCAGGCACTCAGGGGATCCCTTGATCTCCTATGGAAGCTGGACAACTCACACAGCCTTTTTCTCACCCTGCTCGGAGCTCTTACCAGAGGGGCAGAACACTAGGTGATTTATTTCTGATCTCTTTCTTTCTTCCCCCCTTTCTTTTGATCATGCTTTCTCATGTCACTGGAGAAGAGGCCAGCACAGTTCTCTGGAGATTCTCTTAGACTGGTGAGGTAAGAAGGACCTGATTACAAGCCAGAAGGCAGCTCCGTGGGAAGCAGCCATCTCTCCCATCATTAATCCATAGTGACCCACAGGTGACTGTCTAGCAAGCCAAAAGTTTCAGATTTACAGCTAAAGCCTCTAATACCTTTCTGCTAATCAGCATTTCCAAGCTCCACACAGTGTGACCACTGCCTGTGTGAGGCTTCCTTCCATCCCCTGGCTGTCTCAAGGCAGAGTGGCTCTCACTTGCTTTGTACCACATAGACCTGGAGGTGAAATACTGGAGAATCAGATGTCCCATGAGGGTGTTCCACGCTGGAATTCCTGGTGTAAGCCTCAGTATGAGAGAGGCCGGGGGAGCTTGTGCTGTGCACGTGTGGATTCAAGGGAGCACAAAGAGACACATGGCAGCACGAGGGCAGGGGCACTTGCAGCAGGACAGGGCATCAAAGCCATCCTTTTAAATGACACATGATCTTGTGAATTTGTCACAATGCCAAAGGAGCTGAAACAACTCCCCTGGGACACAAAGACAGGAGTGCAGGCAGGATATAACCTGCTAGGATCATATCCAGCCTCATTTGAAGGGTAAGGCTCTTGGTGGTGTCAAATGACAATCTGTTCTGAATTTATCCTGCCCATATGTCATCAGTAACAACCTACAAAACACACCTCTCGTTTTAGATCCAAGTTTGCATCTGTTCAAGCAAAACATGTGCCATCTCCCTGCATATTCCTAGCAAGTCTATATTAGACAACACAGGAGTAAGCTGAAACAGGAAAAATTCCTTTTGGTATTATTGGAAAATTAATCACAAGTCACTGTCATTTTGACTTGGCTTTGCATGAATATAAAATATCAGAGGAGAAAACATCTCAAAATACTTCCCCATGGTTCCATGACATATGCAGGGTTATTGTAGCTCAGGCACTGTCCCTTAGCAGAAACATTCTGATGCTTCAGCTGTGATTTGTCTGTCTGTGTTTGGTTGCTGTATCATACAGGTAAAAAACACCTTTAAAATAAGGATACAGGCTCTAAGCAATCTATCCCTGCATACTGAGATGCCAATAGCAGGTAAGGTTTATGAGAGGTTATAGCTTCAAATGAATTGATTTATAATTGTTTTCTATTTTTAAATATATAGCTGGACATCCAATATGATCTACAGAAGCATCTGACAGGTTTATATGCTTCATTTACATTGACTAAAAACAATGTTTAGGTGCTTCTATAAATCTCCCTGGCTGTCTGTCTTAATCTCTAGGCAAGTAAATGCTTTGGAAAGCTGAAACAAAAAAATTAAGGCCTGATTTTCAAAATCTCACATCTCATGTGACATCAAAGGTCATAAATTTAAAATGCTCTTTTCTCATCATGCTGAACTCTTGCAAATTCTGCCCATTTGCTGTCATAATTTGATAGATACTTTTTCAGTAATTTTGAATTCGTAATCTGGAAGAAGTTAGGCCATATTGCATAGAAATCGACAATCTCAGAATATAAACATTCTAACACTTGTATTTACAATTAAATTAGGATTTTTTTCTGTTACAGTAAATGTAAATGTAATTCTAAAATGTAATTCTGTTCTAAAGAAATCTTGTTGGTGCTTTGTTTGCTTAGCCTACTAATTTTCTATATCAAATGCAATAACTTTACATTGTAAAATATATTTTATAAAGAGAGAAGTTGGGGGGAAAAAAAATCAAACATCTTGTCATGTGTTATTGTCAAGAACAAAACTTCTGAAGGCTGGACTCTTCAGACTTCTAGACCAATACCACCCCTATGCCTTCAGGGAGACCTTCAAAGGTACAAATGAAGGTCTCAAAATGTAAGGATTCTTCTGTTGCAAAAAGTAGTAATATAATCAAATTTTCATCCTTTTAGATGTATCAGTTCCAGAAGGAATGGGAGTGCAAAAGTTTACTTGAAGCATCTAAGTGAGCAGCAGTATCAGACAGCAGCCTTGTTGAACAAGAATGTGCCATGAGAGCCATCAGAACAAGCCTTTCTTTAAGAGTTTAAATAATTGTGTTTTATTCAATATTCAGAAGAGATTTGCATTTCCAAATATTTTTCTAAGGGATGTTTCTGCTGAGATGGCACTGAAATTCCAAATGGCAGAATGGAGGAAGTGTTTTAAGATCCAATTACAATGAAAAAAGAAAGCAAATGATGTCCTACAGAAATGCTGACATCAGCACAAACCCAGCCACATTCCCAAGTGCTGCCTTTGTTAATAATGTTCTTTTTTACACTTTTGTGGCACGAGGTCATGCATGACGAATTTTTTGCTGGCATGAATATTAATGTCTTTTAGAGTTCCTTCTCCTCCCCCATCATCCCTTCTTTCTGTTAGCATGTCAATATGAATCGAAATTAGGCCAAAATTATTTTGATAACAAATCCTGAGCTGTGTCATAATTAAGACAATATTGCTGAACTATGCTGCACTTTGAAATATTCTGTCAGCTTACTGTGAGTGGCTGAAATGTGCTGCACCAATTCATCCATCTGCTTCCCAAACCACAAGTCTCCCTAGTAGGAGAGATGGAGAGAGTTCCTCGTTGTTTCACAAGGCTATAGTTAGGGCTGCACGCTCCTATTTTTGGACATTTCAGCGACTACTGTGAGAATTTGTGTGATAAGGAAGGAAAAATTCACATCTTCCTAAATTAGCAGCCTCTATGCACCCATTTTCCTGCTGTTTGTCCCATTTTGCACAAGCCCAGCTGCCCCGGGAGGGTACAAAGAGGGTGAGAGCTGCATGTGGCCAGTAGGATCCAAATGGGTCCTAAATGAGTCCTCACAAGAACTTCAGGGTGTTTAAGACCATTAGGGTTATAGTTGGCCTGCAATTTATTTTGTCTCTTTTGCCAGAATTTCATTGGTTCTCTGATGTTTCTCTAAAACTAGGATCAATACTTTAAAACCAGGAAATACATTCAGTATTTTTAGGACAACTTCATAATTCAATAGAAAGTAAGGAAATACTCAGGAAGTTTAAAAAACCCTATTTTCATATATTCAAACTCCAAGTTCAGATTTGAAAATCACAGCAATTTGATTACATTTTAATGAGATTCCAGGATATTTTAAAAATGAGTAAGAACCTAGAAATGGCTTCTTATTAGATGATAATCACATATTAATGGGACTTGATCCAGTGTAAGATTTCCGAATTCAAAATAACCCAAATGCAGTTTAAGCTCAATTATACATGAAGATGACTCAAGGAATGCAGAGTTCAAAATTTTTCAGTAAATTATCTATAAAATTGAGCCATTTCACCACATCATTGTCACAAATGTAATGTGTCAAGGACACCACATTAAGTAAAATTTTGGATGAATATAGAAAACAGAAAGTATAAGAAATTCTGACTGCTTTTCGACTCACATATTTTTCTGCCTGATTAAAATGAACTGAAATAAATTTAAAATAATGGAAAAAAAAAATTGCCCAGCAACTTGAAACCTCTTCCTAATCTTTGCGCACTTGCTGAAGTTTTCTTCCTCTAATTGTGTTGCCTTTAAATAGATCAGAGCTGTAAATTTTCCAGCAGATAAATGAGGTATTTTTGTAAAGGTTTGAGTAGGAAAAGGTGGAGAATATAGTCTGTCCTGGCAGAGCACCAAACACTTGCGGGATGCTCAGGCAGGAGTAAGGATGGGCTGAAAGGAGCAGTGTCAGGCCAGCTCCTCTGACACTGCAGAGCCTCTTGCAGCAGACCAGGGGTGTTCCCACCCCAGGACCCCTGCCCAGCCTCCTGCAGAGGGAATTAGCTCCTGCTAATTCAAAATCAACACCAGTGACACCTCTTTTAATAGATGGGCCCTATTCCCTAAAAAAGGAAACTCCCCCTTCCTTCCTTATCAATCAGGAGCAATCCCAGGGGTTTGTTGGTGCTCACTCTACACCTGAGAGGAGGAAAGAGCTTTGTAGCAGAAACAAAACCACCTGCAGTGAGGACGAGCTGCAGCCTAATTAAACTTAACTGTCCCCAAGTGCTTTCTTGAGAACAGTTGCTCAAAATTACCTAAACTAATCCACATTCTTAAAACCCCCTAAGGTTATGTTTCCCTCTCATTTATTAGGATTCCACCTTTCTAATTCCCATGGTTGTGATAATGTTGCCTTTGATTTATGCTGAGAAACCTACAAGCAAAATTTGGCCACTCAGCATTAAGGCTGAAATGCTCATCTTCAGCCAGCTCTCAGCCTAAGGAATGTTTTCATCTCTTGCCCACTAACATAATCACAGAGCTCTCCATCTGATAGCACAAGGAAATTGCAAGCTTAACTCTCTATTAGAAGTTTTGGAGAATAATCAGAGTTAGGCAGTGGAAACAGAAGTTCCCACTGACTGCTACAGTAGATTCAAAGACCCAGAAAGGAAATGAGAAAACTTTCTCGTTAATGAAAAAATATAATTGTCTGTTTATATAACTCCCTCTTTTATTCCAGAGAACCTCATCAGCTTGGGCTTGACCTTCTCTTTCTCCCTATTTGTTCACCAGTTACATATTTTCTATGCAATGTCTCACAATTGAGGGGACTGCAAAAGCAGAATTAGCCCCTTTCTAAGTGAGTATCAATCTAACTATAAATGAATAATAATCAAGCACTTAGAGAAAGCCTTTAAAAGGGCAAAAGATCACTGCAGTGTTGTATAATGACTGTCACAGCTGAGTACAGGACAAGAGGAGGAGATCCCAAATGGAAAAGGGAGAACTTAGGGGCATAGATAAAATGAAATAAGAAAAATGTGATTTGGCTGTGCTTACATTTCAATATCAGCACGGTATAAGAGCTCACTGGAAATGCTCAGGAAGAATTTGTTTCCTTTGGAAAATGCTGACAATGTCAGCATCAAAACCTTTGGCTAGACTGTGTTCTATGGCACTGCACTCCCCAGAAATAAAACCAGGCAGGGAGCTCTGCCACATCCTGCATTGCCCTTTGCCCAGCTGTGGCTTTTTCCCTGAATTTCAGGCACGGAACAAAGATACATTTTGCATACCCTAATACTGAATTACTCATGCCTCCCTTTTTCAAGCCACTGTTAAAAAGACAGTTTAGGTATTCACATTCCCCATCTCACATCATCACCACGTTATCCTGTGCCATGTGGGCACATCCACACGACTCCCCTCCCTGTCCCATGTGCTCCAAGGACTTCTGTGTTCTTGGGAACAAACAGAATTGGCCTGACACTGAAGAGCTGCTGGCCTGGAGAGTTTCATTGACATGGGCCAAAAAGCTTCTTCTCAGTTATTGAAAAGTTGAAGGGAATTTTCTCCCAATTTAGTAATAATAATATTAATGTTTACCTTCACAGGAAATGTTGAAATTTATATTTCCATTAAGAATTCATTGTTTGCTTGTTTCTTTGTTTAAAAAGATTAAATTAGTATTTTCTGCCAGAATTGTTTCTTCGGTCTAATACCACAAAACTGAGCTTGTTTTTCTAACAATCAAGTCTTCAGACTTTTAATCTTTTCAGGAATTCAGAGGCCCTGACCATGTGTGTGTTTTATTTAGCTTCAGGAGCAGATTATGGGTTTTACAAAGCCTGATTGATGCATATACTTGGCCCTTGCCCTCGTGTTTCAGTTCTTTAGTATTCCATTTGTTTTCTGCTATTTTTATCACAGAATTGTACTGGTATAATTTAATAATGAGTTTCATCTAAGATGGTTAAACCATTGCAGAAAAACTAAGGTTTCTTTTAGTTCAATTTGAGTGGTTAATTTTGTTTCATTTTATTTGAAATTGTTAGAAGTATTTTAATCTAGTTGACAACAAGCTACACTTCTCAGTAAATAACAGGGTATTAAATCTTTTGCTTTGCTGTAATTACACTGGTAGGGAATGTGTTTATCTTATATGAATGCTGCTTTCTCATATAATCATCCTTTGTACTCCAGAATTGTAAAGAAACATAGATTCTCTTGCTTCTGATGATCTATTTGAGAACACTTGGCAAAAGAAAATAAAACAGCTATAAAAAATCTATTTGTCTGCTTGATAGCAAATTTTCTGTTTAGGTGAACCTGAGCAGTCACATAAAGGATGTTTGTTTTCAGTTGCAAACATATATCACAGTGGCCTTCTGGACCTTTCCCTAAGAAATACAAGATGTATTCCTAGGCATAGTATTCCGCCCTTGAAATGTGGGTTTATGTAAAGAGAAATATGGGTTTATGCCCTTCTGCTCACAAAAGCAAAGCCTGGTGCCATCTGAATTAACAATCACTCTCCAGCCTTTGATGAGCACTTCTGGTGCAGCTCTTCCTTGTACTCTTACAGCCTCAGAGTTTGGCAATTGAGAGCATAAAGGAGAATGTGAAGTGGAAGCAGTTAACTGGTTTATGGATACCCCTGAACCCATTCAGTCTGCTCATACAGAACGAACACTTTGTAGGGAAAAATGGAGGTGAGAGACACAAAGAGGATAAACACAGACTTATGCATCCAACAAACTGGAGGAGATTATTTTCCTATTTCTCAGCTGAATAGAGCTGAACTCCACTCAATTCAGTTTCTGCTTAGTGGGATTCTCTGTGTACTTTGATCAAAAACACAAGAAACCGCTAAAAAAGAATACAACTTTTTCCCAGGACCCCCTGTTATTTTTACCAGCTTTGATCTCTGAGGCAGCTGTTACTCGAAAACTTTAAGAAATAGATGTGTAGTTAATAGCAAGGGAGCCAAAACTGTGAAACTCTGAAGATGTAAGACAGAATTTTTGATTAAAAAAGACTATAACTTCTTCTCTTCAAGACAAACACTAATATTTACCAGTTTTATATAACATACCTGGCACACTGGGTTCTACCTAATTCAGGAGGATAAATTTCTGTGGTAATGCCAGATGCTCATTTTGGGAACCTGAACTTAATTTTTAGGGTATGAAATGGCCTGAACATCAGTAATTTCTTTTTTGAAATTCTTCAACACATGAAGGTGATGGAAAGGTTTTGAAATCTGCTCTTTTCACTGATATTTCTGACCCACTGGAGAGTTTTAGGCAAATGATTTCACCTCTGTGTACCTTAATTTCCTCATCTGGATATTGAGGGTTGTCACATTTAAGTATATTGCTTTGAGACCTAATGATTGCAAGTGCTGTACAAAGACAGTACTATTCTTTATAAGTAATGTTTTTATTTTTCTACAATAACTCTACCTTGTTAATTAAAATAGTTTTGTTTTATTTCAAAGTGGTAAGAGACTTAAATGGAACAGGGCAGTTTTTGGACATACGAGGTTTACATTTTTGTCATGTAATTATTTTTTGTATGAATTTACATTTCTCCTTTTGGATTTTCTTCCTTGTGGAAAATCTTCTTGAAAAATTCAGTGCTCTGACCTCCCTCAGGCTGAAAAAAATTTATTTCTCTGGGTAACAGGTTGGATCCTGGACATCAGTTGTATTCTTAGAAGACTGATTTAATAATTACAGAGCATTGATGATGTTTTTAAAGATGCAAATTATCAAAAAGTCAGATATCAAAGTACCTAAAGAAAGATTCTGTGTCTCCAGCAGACAATCATCTCAGCCAAATTCTAGCTCTGAGTCAGGTAAGATTTACTCTGTTCCTCTTCACAGTCAGCAGAGAAGGAGTTTTTGCCTGTAATTAGATCCAGAGGAGCTGGACCCCTGTTAAGAGTTTGCTCATCAGCAAGAGAGGTGAGTTCTTGTTGTTGGCATCTTTGCTCTTCACAGCTGGAGCCCAGCATTAACAAGATGTTCTGGAGGTGAACAGTGTCCTGGTGACACGGGAGGGAGCAGGAACAGCAGCACTGGTGTCCCAGGTGACCTCCCCAGCCTGAGGCTGCCCTGATCAATGAGCAGGAGAGAGGCAGCCAGGAGAGTTTGGCTCTTCCTCCCCCTCTGGTGATTTCCCCTCTGCCTCATGGTTGGCATGTTTTAGTCTCGACCTCATTAGATACATGACTCAAAGCATTTAAGCCTTGGAGCCCCGGCATACAAACAATTAATAGCAGATTTATAAATGTCACCGGCTGGTCGCTTCATTGTTGAGGCACACAAAAGGCTATTCTGAACTCTGCATTCCTTAAGGCACAAAATCAATGAGTAAAATGGTTTTAAAAATATGAGCCCATGGAGCTTTATGTCCTTGTGGTTCTTGCCAGAGTAAAATGCATTAGTTCCCTGGGGAACTGTGGGAATCACACTAATTTTCTCATGAAAAGAACATTTGAAAACCCTCAGTAAGAACTCAGGAAATGGCACTTTGCATTTGATGCTTGGCCACAATAAAAATATTTATTCAGTGGAATAACTGTAAGAGAACATTTTAAGAGCTTTTCTTTTTCATTTTTCTACCTAAACTTATGTCAAACAGGCCTGTCAACCACCTGAAACACACATTACAAAAACATGTCCAGAAAGTACGAGGAAACAATTCTTTGAGACATGGGAAACTTCTGAGTTGGATTTTTTCTTTTTTTCTTTTGCTGTTTCCATTGAGACATTTGGAAGTTCCGATATGCCATTAATGGTCTGTGAGGGTGAACTGACCAGTCACCCACAAATGGCTCCTGAATTTTGCCTGAGCAGGAAAAGTGAAGCAGCAGAATCTGTCATGAGTTCAGCTGTTTGATCTGCTGCTTGGTAAAATCTCCAATCTATGCCCTGATCTAACCTGTTTCTTATTACTTGTACCTGTAGCTATTTTTGAGTTGGTCAGCAATCATATTATTTGCTACAGATCTAATTACAATGATACTGGTAGGGGATCTAGTTATGTTTTTCCCTTTGAAAAGTGCTTGCCTGAGCTGAAATAGGGTTAATGTAGAGGCCACAGTGTGATACATTCCAGCCCTACTTTGCCACCTAATACCAGACTCCTGAGATTAGCTTTTCTCAAATTATTCTTTTACTCTAAGCCACAGGCCTCTAATTCAGCAATGAGCTGAAATGGCTGCTGGCTGAAAAAGTTACGAGTGATACAGATATCCACTGAAACTGGATTTTAGTGAGAACATTCAGTTTGTACAGAAAGGAACACCAAATTACACCTCATTAGTCATGGGTACAATTTCAAGTAAATGTTTTGAAATAAATATAATTGTGAGCTAATGCATTTGGGCTAAAATCACTGCTGTCCCAAGTGTTGTGACTTCAGTAGTGTTTGCTATCATCAAATTCTGACCTTCCTATAACAGTATTATAAGAAAAGTTGTGGAGAGTGATGTAGCTTTTGGAATCCATGGGGATTTCAGCATGTTTTGAGGAGGTCCCAGAACACTGCAAAACATATTCAGAGAAAGATCACAGGAGAATGCAGAGGCCATTCCTTAACAATACATCCCCGTTCAACATCACTTCAACACATCCTTGATCCAGAGGCTTACAGATTACTTCATCATATGTCCTGATCTCTCCTGATTTCTTTTGTCCTGTGTGTGATGAAGGACTGTAGGTTCTGTTTGTTCTCTTGTGTGTGATGAAGGTTTGTAGGTTCCATCTGACACAGAAGAGAGTCCCAGCCAGGAAAGAACTTCCCATGCTCAGGTGTCACAAGGGGCACATCTACACCCCGTGAAGAGATGGAGAGCAGCAAAACTTCTCTATCACAGTGTTCCTGAACTAATGAGTCTGCCTGGGCAGCCTGTGTTCTTCATTACCTCAGATCTGGCACCTCACCAAAGTGGTTTTGTTGCTGTCAAGCTCTCAGTGCTGCGTGCACTGAGTGTCCAATGCTGGTCACAGTGATGGGTTCTCACAGAGCACCAGCTGCCAGGGAGAGCTGCCTGCAGGACTTCTGGGTAAAAGGCATTTCAAAATGGAAAGAAGTACCATAGATAAGACTATGTATTGAAGGGAGGATCCTGAATTATGTCACAGTCCATAGGGAGCCATGGGGCAGGTGCTCCCGGGGACTGGGTGACAGGAACCAGCCACAGGTGTCACCCAGAGTGGTCACACTGCAGAAGCACAGTCCAGCAGCATTGCCCCAGCTCTGTGCAAGCTGTGGGCTGGGATTGCTGTGCTGCATCACTTGGAGGCACAGCACAGGAGATCACCGCCCATTTTTCTTCCCTGGTGTTTGGCAAAATCAAATAATAGCTGGAAGTAAAATGGCTAGCACAGGTTTATTACCTTTGAGGGAAACAAATCACAAAAGGGTAAATTGAAATTAACTGAGTTGAACACAAGGTAAATCAGTAGGATTATACCGGGTTCACAAAAACGGAGGAATTTCTTCTGTTCTGTGACCCTTTGTGAGGACAAGTTGGAGGAAAAACACAAGAATGAAGAGAGAAGATTCTGAGCTCTAGATAAATAGCAGTAACCAGATGTTTTTAGCACATTCTGTAAGCCTTAAACAGTGGGATTCTGCTACATGGAGCCTTACATGTCTAAATCCAAGAAAGGACTTAGACTAAGGCCAGATGGGTGCAGGTGGTCATGGGCACTGCTTCCAAAGCTCAGTGGCAACTCAATTGCTCTGGTGGGAATGTGGAAGGAAAATGTCTTCTCAACAGACAACTAATCTAAAAATATCTCCATTAAACAGATTTTCAGGCTTCCTTTAGTATCTCAATATTAAGCAGAAGTAGTTTATGACTACTGAGACAGATTTTGTTATTAAGAATTTGCATTTTAAGTTGAATTGAACTGGGAAAAAAAAATCCCTCTAAATTATCTTCCTCCAATTTTAATTCCCATTTTGAATTTTAACTTCTTGGTTTCAGGTCACCATCTAGGGCAGTTTATGTTATGATTTTGCAGTGTATTATAACATTGACTACAGCTTCAAGCTTGCCAGACCTATTGCTGCAGTATCTACTCTATTACTAAAAACTGATTGAAATATGAACTATGAAATGATGACTATGAAATATAAAATTGTCATCTGTGCAGTGAATTATACTCATTTTCATAAATATATCTGTCCATATATACACCAAAATTTCAGATGTTTTCATTCTTGAAATAATATTCAACTCCTATGATACTTTTTAATGTTGCCAAGCAGTTGTTTGTTTCCTGAAACTAAGGTGAGTCAAGAGCAACATCAACATGCAGTTTGGTAAATGGATGAATGCTGGGTTAGAATAAGACTAATTGTACAGCAGAGATCACTTTTAGCTCCTGGAAAAATACAGTCACTAAGAGCAAAGACAAAGAAGACAATGAAACCTCCTGCATGTGCTCTGGAAAAACTCTGGATGAGTTAGGGAAAAAGTATAGAATTCAACTGGGAAACAAATAGTCTGTTTCTTGGAGGTCTTAGAATCTTGATGAAATGCAAAAAAAATTGAATTAAACCTGGAAAAATGCCAGTTCATCTCACAGAAAGGAGCTCATGTTGTACATACTTACTGTGATGGGTAAATCTGGGAAGGAGTAACATGAAGGACTGAGAAATTGTTGGAATGCCTGTGCCCATGCAGCATGAATATGGAGGAGGCATTGTTCATCTCCATATAAGCCTGGCAGAAGAATACATTTCATACATATAAGCCTGGCAGAAGAATGTATTTTTTTGGGTAGCTCATTACAACAAACAAATTGAAGGTCATCCAGTATAGGGCAGAAATAACTACAGAGGGACTTTTGTATAGACAAAAAGGGAAGGTTGGAATGGATCAATATTTACAGGCTGGTGAAAAGCAGGTTAAGTGGCTGAGAACAAAGAACTTGCCAACAGTCTACAAATGGAATAAGAAATAAGAAATAAGAGGAACTCTTTAGAATGTTCTAAGGCAGAAAGGAGAAAGAAATGAAAATTTAAGCTGAACGCCAAGATAAACACTCTGATACAGAAACGAACTCATAAAAATCTCACAGGGAAGTATTTATTTGAACCTCACTGCTTGAAGACTTGGACAGAGTCTTGACTAAATATATTTCTGGGAATAATTCATTTCCATTAGTATCAGGACATGACCTTCTCACCAACTCCTATTAATCTATGTTGTGTAAGTGCCTCATGAGGCAGCAGCAGGGACTGGGCTGGCTGTTGATTCTTGGCTGGGGGACAATAAACTCCAAACAAGTGCAGCTCAGATTCATGGCAGGGCCTGGGACCATTCCCATGTCCCAGATGAGTCCATATAGATCTACGTGGAGTATGCCCCAAAGACTTTGAAACTCATAAGTCATTTGAATTAGAATAGGATCTACAGTAATTAACTGCTTTATCTATAATAACTACAAGGTGAAATGAGATTTTAATAAAATCATGTCTGTCTTTCCTTTTGCGGAGTTTGAAGATTTTGGCTTTCCTTCTGGATTGACTTTTGATAACCCAATGACTTTCTGTTCTGGTCCTTAGGGATTTTCCTCGTGGGAGTGTCTCACTGTCTTAGCCTGGGCATCAGAAAAAGCTCCTGACTGTCACTTTCTCATTCCTCTTTTGCCATGTGTGCCAGTTGGACCATCTTGACCAAATAGTGTCCTCAGGAAAGAACAGTTTTTCTGTGGGCTAGATGGGTCTGTTGAACTTGGACACTCTTTTAAGGAAAGATAAAAACTACTAAAAGTCACTGCTCCACCTGGATCTGATGACTCTGTCGGAATTTACAGTTAGGTATGTCAAGATGAACCAAACACAGATTTTCCACAGCAACCTTTGCAACCTAGTAATAAACATAAGGTGTGTGTGGGGGGAATTTTCACTGTGTTCAGATGCCGAGACTACACTGCATGTTCACATTCACATTACTATTAAATTTAGTAAATGAAAATCTATGCAATTATATCCAAAATCATTTGGGATCAGTAGCCCAGAGCTGCACAAGAAGAGAACAACCTTTCTGGTGGTTTTGTGTTCTAGAACATTGGAAGAGACCATTTTCATGGATAGCATCTTTTGTGTTTTCCAGTGTGTTTTGCCCTGTAGAAATACCCTCTGGTGTGTTTTGTTGGGGATTTTTTTTAATGTCACTGTGGGAGTACAGTGTGTGCCTGGGAGAAAATAATGACTCTTAAGATGATTAACATGTTATTAAACTCTGGGATAATCGCTGTCCTGTCAAGTGTCAGCTCGTGCATTTCATCAGCCCCATGTGACAGTGCTGGACTGCTCATTGTTTTCTTTGATCTCAGGAGAGTATTTTTCATGATCAGCTGCTGAATGTGACCCCTTTGGAACTGCAAAACAGCATAAAGAAAACAAAAGTGGGTAAACAATTCTAAGTCACCCAAAAGAATAATCCTGCTTCTATGCCAGTTGAATTAAGCCTAAAATGACTCCTCATGTGGTACTGTATGGGTGGGACTGGTAACAGTGAACAGCTGGGACATAACAAAGTGTGAACTTTGTGAGAAACACAGATAATTCTGCTTTTCAGACTGGCTGATGAGTCACATACAAGCACCTGCATGATGGAATGGCCCTGTGCCATCTGCCACAAGTGCTTTTGGATTAGCCAAAGAGCTAAGCCTGAGTTTATGCCAGGGCCTTGAGTACATCTCCTAATGGAGTTTAGTTGGATGAGTAAAGGGGTTTATGGGCTGAGCTCAAGACCAGATTCTTCACTGCCAAGAGCTACTATGAAGAAAACTAGAAGTGAAGGCCTGTCCCTGTTTTCCCTAGGTAATTGCTGTTAAGTTGAGGGTTTAACATCATTTTCCTAATGTTATTCTGCAGCCCTCTTGCTGTCGTGTCTGCACTGAGCTCTGGCCTCCAGGCTTGAACCCAGACCCAAACCCACTGGCTGCTTGTCCAGCAGGAGCTGTCTCATCACTGAGGGCCCATTGGGCTGTGTCTGACCCTGCTCACTGTCCCCAGCCCTGATCCTGGCACTCACCTGCTCTTCCACTTGCAGGTAGCCTTTACTGCTCTTGCTTTGTCACTGCTCTGATTCCATGCGTCTGAATAACTGGGTAAATGCTGCTTGGTTGGGTTTTATTTGCGCTTCCAAATAAAATAAATGAAGGGATGTAATAATTGTTTTCCAAGATCCATCATGCTGCATGCTCAACAACCAAAGTCAAACTTGTAAGTGCTGGTGTATCTTACCCCAACAGAGGAGTGAGACCAAAGGCACACAAAGATACCCTGTGAAGTGGCACATTCAAACTACAGTTCACCTGCTGAGTGACTTTGATTTCTACCACCCTGCTGCTGTCTCTTTTCAGCTGTGAGAGCTACTGTACAAGAGAACAGTGGCTTTCTCCACTGAAAAATTCATTCGTTTGGCTTTTTTTTTGGTTTTGCCAGGGAGCCAGCATTTAATCACTAAGATGTGTCATGCTGCTAAGCTGTGTGACAGCTTGATGCACTGAGGGATGCTCTCCACTGCAAATGTAAACAATTTATCCTATGTATTTTTCCACCTAAAGAATCTACAAAATTTTGGCTTTCCTTTTTTCCTGTTACAAAGAAATGGCTGCATTATTTGCAGTTACAAAAAAAAGTGTCTGCATTTCCATTCTGGTATAGGTGAAGCTAAACAGCTCTTTTACTCTTATCTTACTTTACAATATATATATATTTCCCCTCTGTGATCATTATTTTAAAGTACAAAGCAATAATACATTTACTTTGGCAAAAAAAAAAAAAAAGAATTGGTATATCAGACTAGCCAGGGTGCTGCTTTCTCCTCTTCTTTCTGGCTTCTAACACGGCTATTAGAGACCAAAATGACTGTTCCATCTCTAAGCTGTGTTAGGTGCAATTTCTGAAGTTGAATAGAGAGGGTTATGGTCCATTTTAGGAACCAGCAGGAGCTATTGCTCAGAGCCCGCCATTACATCTTAGAGTTCCACAATAGCCCTTGTTATGTTTTGATACCCTCATTTGGTCTTACCAAAAATATTGTGTATCCTACTCTACTTTCCTCTATCCTTTCCCTGTCTCACATCCTCCCTTCACATGCCGCTGGTAGAGTGTTGTTTGTTTTTTTTTTTTTTTTTACAGCACTTTGCCACAACTGATTTGTCAAAGACTCTATAGTTTCTGACCACCTGCCCCTGTAAATCACCCCTACAAGAAGGCACTTCTAGCTCTGGATAGGGAAGGCTTTTCTTTTTATTCCAGCACTCATTGCCAAAATAAACCTCAGAGTCTGGGGAAAATCCCTTCCCCTCTTTAAAGTTTCCAAACTTCTTCTGGATTCCAGGAGCCAGAACTCGCTTTGTATGCTAAAATTTATTTAAATTCACCAATTCTGAAGAAAAACTGTTCTTAATATTTTTTTTAGATGTACTTTGTGATCACTCCTAACACAAGGCAGGCTTTTCCATCTTTAAAGAAGTGAAGTGCTAAATTTGCATGGTGAGATTACAAACCAGGTTAGAGAGGTGAAAAACAAAAAAAACAAAACAAAACAAAAAAAAAAAAAAATAGCAGGCTGTACTGGGGACAGATAATTATCTGTTTTCCCAGCTCCCACTAGAATTTCTCAGAGGCACATTCTGGTGGTGGCTGGGGGTGCAACCAGGCACTTTAATCACATCAGCCTCAAGTGTTACTTTCCAGGACCAACCTTTTCCTGGGCTATTAACCTTCTGTTTAAACTTTCAATTGCACCTATGCTATCTAACACTACCCAAGCTTTACAGCATTTTTGGAAGTGCTACATCAGTCCCTTGCAGCTTCTCAACTAAGGAAACATTGTATGGGAGCTTTGATTAACCCTTGCTGTCAGTGAAGATACAGATTAGAACTCGAGTAGCCCGAATTGCGCTTACAAGGATTTTGTCGATGCCTTTTTATAGAGAGTATGTTGACATTTTATACAGATGGAAAAATCTGGATTTCTTTCTCCCACTTACTGTTCTCCTACACACGTACACACAGTTTTCCATGTATATATTCACTAGTTGTAGGAGGATCAGATCACACAATTACAACAGGGGAGTTTTAGACATCAGTGGTTTAGATCTCTATGTTTATTTCTCACTCCCAGTATCAGCACGGAGCTACATCTGTAATTAGTTGTGACAGCAAACAATTCAATTTGCATATGCAAAAACCTAATTTGTCATATACTAATTAACATCCATTCTTAGGCCAGAATCACAAAGGTATTTAAATGCCTACTTATGCTTTTCTTTTTTATTCCTTCTTAGGTATACTCTGTGATTTTAGCTGCCAATATTTTTAAAAACACAATGGTATCAGTGTTGTAAAATATACTACAAAAGAGAGATGCATGGAAAGCATAGCTTGCATTTCAGGTTGTCTCTGCATTTGATTTGGTACACAGTATTGGAGGCTGGGGTTTTCTGGTTTGGTGTGGGGTTTTTCATAAGAGAACAGTTCTGGCCCCTGCTGTACTTTTGGCAGGGGTCCCTTTCTTCTGCTCTAAGTCATGGCCATTGCCTGCACATACACACACACCTTTATTTCACAGTAGTATTTCTCTTTTTTTCACATTTCAAGCTACCTCCTCCTGTTTCTGCTTTAGATTTTCATCTCTTTTAGAGCTCCTATTCCCCATGATTATGTGTTTCATTCAACTGCCTTAATAAGACAAGAATCAAGAGGAAATCAACAGCTGTATATTTCTTATATTCCAGAAGCTCCAGCCAAACCATGTCTGGACTTTGACACTTGATTGCTCTGATTAAATCATAATTATAGACAGCAGGGAAAGCAAAGACAGTTTAGTCACCAATTTCTATCTTTCATGCTTGACCTGAAACCTGCTGAAGTCAGTGGGAGTCCACAAAGTCTCCATCCAAATTCCCTCAGAGGCACAAACCTGCCCATTAAACCAGTGGCAGTTGTTTTTGTCTCAGCCTTTGTAATTTCTTCACTGAGCCAAAAGGCAGACTGGAACACCTGGCAACAGGTTTTACTTACAGATTTAAAAATTTTTACAAGAAAAACAAGAAACCTCTTAGGTTTGAAATAATAAATTTACAACCTAAAGATAACTATGAAATTCAGAGCAGATTTTTTTTTCCCCATGGCTTGTTAATTTACTTGCAAATCATTCCAGCTTTCTGGATTTAACACTGTGAGAAATTCACCAAATGTTTAAACAAACAAATATCATATACATACATCAGTTCCATCTGGCCTCTGCTTTTGGTTGATAGGAAAAACAAACCTGATCTGTTAAAAGACTAATGAATATCTACTTACGGTTGTTACTTACTGGAATTATATCAACCAGATAATTCAGTAATTAACTTCCCTTTCTGTTTCTAAAAGTATTCCTTAATCACTGTATTTCCAAAAAAAAATCTTACTGAGATAAAAATTAATTGGAACTCATATCACACCAATATAGCTTATAATTTTAAATGAGAGATTCACCTGCCAAAAACAAAAATAATTTTGGTACATTTCAATTTTTTTTAAGGTATGCTCATGCATTAAATGGGAGCAAACACAAAGATAATTAATCTGTACTGTGAATTTGTATTGCCAACTGTTTAGCTCTTCATAAGTTAATTAAAGCAATTTCAACTTTTTAGTTTTAGTGTGGTTCAAATAGTGACAAATTTAAAATGAATGATGAGGCTGCTAATTAGTTTATGATGATGGTTACACGCCTGGTTCATTGCAAGCAATTGCAACTTCCAATTTTTGCACGTTGCTTTTTAGGTGGTATTTATTGCACATGTTACACAATAGAATGTTAGAGCAACTGACCATGAGATACATATATAAGCAGGTTTTTTTTTTTACCAGAAATAGAGCTCCAACTGGTTTATATATCAAAAAAAATTTTAGAGACTTCTTTAAACAACTTTTGAAAGTCCATGCATGTTCTATGACAGTTATAAAGAAGCTTTATAAATTTCTGGAAAAGGAATTTTATAATGAAAATGTGAATACTGCTGTACTACAAATGAGAGACTTAATAACCAAGAGAAATTGTATGCTTAAAGATCTCCCTGTAGTGCTTGCAGCCTTGAGGTCAAATATTCACACTGCATTCTGCTACACCCTGGAAATGTAATTTTGAGCTCTAAGTAGTGATCTACTCTGCTGACAGGAAAGTTTTGATGCTGCTTTAAGGTGCAATCACTCTAAAACTTGAAAATAGGATGTCTCTCCCTTGCCATAAAGCAGGAGATACTGCCAGTCTGTGGAGTGTTAGAAGCTGGAAAATCCATGAAAACCTCACAAAAACCTGTCTGCTCAGCATACGTGCTGCTGAGCCCCCATGTATCACAGGAATTTGCTCTGCAGACAGGATTTCTAGTACTGCAAGCTGTACAGGTGGGTGTGTACATATTGTCTGTGTCATGATTGCTGCTAAGTTGTCTGCTGGGGTTCCTGCCAAATAAGCAAACTTTCATTCAACACAGGCTGGTTTTCATATTCAGGGTAAAAAATGTCAAGGGCAATGTTTCCTCCAGTAACCTTTTCAATTTCACCTGAAACCTCGAAGCACTTGTCACTACTCTGCGGGCACACAACGCCGTTCTGGGTGCACAGGCTGAACTCAGAGTCCGAAGGCTCAGCAGTGCCACTGCCTGCAGCCTGACAGAAATCCTCTGCGCTCGGAGGGGGGGCTCCACTGGCGCTTCTCAGCCATTATTTCCCTTGTACTCCAGCGGGGTCGAACTGCCGATTCAGAGCCCGGGCAGTTTCCACAGTCTGTCTTTGCGTATTTATAGCACGTACTGACTATTCTTTGTCTATGTGTTTCTAGAAATCTGAGAAGTGCAAAGGTCCTTGACACCAAAAACAGGTGCTGAGCACACTCCAGGTAAGTCTGCATCACTGAAACCATACTCTCTTACAGAACCTGCCAGAGCTGGACCGAACAATGAACTCGTTTCAAAGGGAAATGCTTGAATGGCCACGGCTTGGGTTGCTCCATTACTCTGAGTTTGGGGTTGTCTTCACATTTCCTCCATCATATCTGGTGATTATACCTACAGACATCTTGTTTTCCTCATATTAGGGCTGTTAACTGGCTAGAAGTTATTTTGTGCTAGAGGTCTCTTCATCAGTCTTGAGCTAAAATAATATCTTGAATATTGGATAGTCTCTTTCATAAATTAGCAAATCTAGACAGCAGGACTGCTTCTGGCAGAATTTTCCATAAGTCTAACGCAGCTGGAAGTACAACTCTTCATGTTCATTCACATTACTGCTATTACATTCCTCTTTCTTAGCCCAAAGGACATATTTAGTTATTTCACTCCTGTTTGCAACAGGCTAAAATTTATCTTCAAATGAGCCTAAAATTTACAGAGAATAATATTTTGACATGTATGATCTTGGAGAACTCAATCTTTTTGTCAGTGATAAAACGTGGCTCTGGGCACAAAACCCTTTCCTGCATAAGATTTTCTTGTAAGCTTCACCAGTGATATTGGATACTTGGAAGCATTTGAGAAGCACCTTGACCTTGTTGCATTCTAGTTGTACTCACTGGATTTGGATGAAAATCTGTTTAATATTTCACACACTCTGAAGTTCTATCATGCCTAGCCGCGTTTGGGCTGTTCAGGGGCAATGTCACTGCAAGTTTGACCCTGGGTCCAAAGCCGGTGTGGTGTAAATTGATCATCTTTTTACTGTGGGAGTTAAAGGCTGCAGGATGGATATTGTGAGCTGCCTTTTAGCATGCACTGACCTGAACTGTCAGAAGATCTACATCCAGTGTGCTCAGACGCGTGTGGTTTCAAATTGTCTGGAGTGTTCCTCCTCCTACAGAGCGAGATGTTGATTTGCATCGCTTTTTCCTGCAGAATCAGGATGCTCCTGCCCACCCTGTGTTTACTTAGCAGATGGGATCAGGCACTACTCATCCAGGCAGTTCCTAAATCAATGGAACAGAGGATTAATAGCATATGGAGCATGCCCCATCCTCAGGCCTGGCATCTCCTGAGCAGTGTATATAGCCCTGGCTTTATTCCAAACTCTTCCATTTATCATTATTCCTGTCTGAACTGTGGTGGCTGCTATTCTCTTTTATCAAAAGCATTTCCTATTGGGAAACTGAAGTAAAGCAAACAAAGAATGAAAAGAAAAGCAGAAAACTTCCACCACTGAAAAGACATAGAGATATTTTCAAAATCACAGCGAATATCCAGAAAGTATCCTGTGAGAGAAAAGAATGCAAAAACTTGTGTGTGCCCTGGATGAGGTGGAACAACGTTCAGTATGTCACAGCCTTACATTACTTCTCAGTTCATTACTACAACTTGAAAAATAGGACAAAAATTAGAAGTTCATGGTCACATACTCTGCTCTGGCAAAGCCGTTTCTAAAGAAATTATTTGGAGTAACTTAGTTTGCTTGATTAAGATCATTTCAGGATGTGTTTGACCCAGATAAAGAATGGATCACTTTAAACATGAAGTTAGCCCTCATATTCAGGGGCAACTAATCTACTTTCTGTGTATTACTGTGTTATAAATTACTGAATTTCCTGAAATGCAATTTATTTTATATGAAGAAAATTTCTGTAAGAAGAATCTGTTGTTGTAGGTGGTTGTGCTTTCACAGTGATTTCTTGCTGCTGTTTTAAGTCCAGAAGTTGTAATACACTGGAAGTCTTTACTCATAATGTCTAATTCCTTGTACATTGTCTGTGTGTATCTACATATGAGACTGGAGAAATGCTTACACAAGCAGAGTTCATGCTTCAAACAACTTTTTTTATTAGTTCTTGTATTTGCTAAGTAACACAAATTAACTCTTACTCAAAATATCACTCCCTCAAATAAAACTGCCTCTATTTGCCATTGTGCCACACGGCTCAGGACACTGCACTTGCCACATAATTCAACCAGGAAAGGCTTCTGTTTGCACTGGATCCATGCAGGTGCATTACCCTTCCCATGCCAACCTGTGTGTAATCAGTCTTAATGTCCAGACATTACCATCTGGTCTTAATGATGTTTCCCCACCATGGTAACCAGCAATCTAAGAGCACACCCGGTTTCATACAGATCAGGAAGACTTGAAATCAAAATCTTGGCAGCTTGGTACATAGCTTGGTACACAGCTTGCTGTGCCTCCTTTATCTTCTTTTACATTAAAACAGGGGGACGTGGAATGAAACTAAAATATGAATTTGCCCTTCCAGTGCCTTCCCCAAGTCGGCTACACCAGTGATATCCCTGCTGGCTTTGAATTGAGCTTCTGAGACCAGTCTTTGATATGATCCTTGCCCTCTCAGTCATGCTGCTTCCTAGAGGAGTCCATGCCCCTGATCTGCTGACAGCCAGATTGCTATTTTTTTCTTCAGCATTGAACTGAAGGGAGAAGTGACATTATGCTGTTTGCAGTGGGTTTTCTCCCCCACCCACCTCCCCTTTTAAAATTAATTATTAAATGTGATGCCAGGGACAAATTATTCTTGGGAGCTGAAAAACTGTGATCCTTCTAATATGCTTGGATTATTTCCAGCTGGTTTTAAGCACCTTTCTCCATTAGCTGGAGAGGTGATTAGCATGAAGAACCTCCTGAGCGAAGTGTCTTTTTAGCATCTAAAGTCAGCTCTGGGGAGCAGGTGCCAGGCCCGTGGCAGCAGCTTGGTTGTGCCCTCAGCCCACTGCCTTCTCCCCAGGGAATTGCCCGTATTCCCTGTTTCAGTAAAGCCAGGACGTCCCTGCCTGCACACCGTGCCACCTGTGAGCTGTGCCGAGGGGACCCTGGCCAAGGACAGCACAGGGAACCGGGACTGGGAACACTGCGGAGCTGAGCCGCAGCCCCGAGCTGCTGAGCTGCCTCACGCTCTCTCCTCTATTCACAGAACCACGGAACCACTCGGGTTGGAAAAGATTTCGGAGATTGTCGAGTCCAACCTGTGGCACAACACCACCATGACCATGGTTCCAATTGAGCACCTTGACCATGGAACCAAGTGTCACGTCCAATCTTCCCGTAAACACCTCTAGGAACGGAACTCCACCATCTCCGTGGACAGCCCGTCCCGATGTCCAATCACTCATTCTATGAAGAAATTCTTGCAAGTGTCCAACCTAAACCTGCTCCAACCTGGAGCAGCCCGAGGCCGTTTTGCCTCGTCCTGCGGCTGGTTCCCTGGGAGCAGAGCCTGACTCCGCCCGGCTGCATCCTCCAGTCAGGGAGGTGCAGAGAATGAGAAGGGCCCTCCTGAGCCTCCTTTTCTGCAGCTGAGCCCCCACCCGCAGCTCCTCACTGGACTTGTGCTCCAGCCCCTTCTCCAGCTCAGTTTCCCATCTCTGTACTCGTCTGCCGTAGCTCGGTACCGACAGGGCAGAGCTGACCGAGCCCCAGCCCGCGCTGTTCCAGGGTCGCTCCCTCGGAAGCGAAAGGCAGCGGCCCGGAGAACGCGGCGGTGCCGCGGCTGCGCCTCCTCGAGCCGCCCCGGTTGAGGCAGCGCGGCCGGGCCCGCGACAGCCCCGGTTCGGGTCCGTGACACCCCCGGTTCGGGTCCGTGACACCCCCGGTTCGGGTCCGTGACACCCCCGGTTCGGGTCCGTGACATCCCCGGTTCGGGTCCGTGACACCCCCGGTTCGGGCCCGGCTCTGGGCGCTCCGGGCCGGGGCTGGCGGGGGCGCAGCGCCCCCTCCCGGCAGCGCTTCCGCGGGCACGGCCTGCACGGGCTGCCGAGCCGGGCAGGATTCCCGCAGGGAAAATCTGTGTGTTTTGCGCCGCGTGTCTTAATTATTCTCTCTTTAATTACTCTCTGTTTGTAAACCAGAGAGGGGTCCGCGAACACGCTCAGCGCGGTCCTCCCGCCCGCCGGGGGCGCTGCGGCCGCCCGGTCCCGCCCTGTCGCCGTTGCCCGAGCGGCGGTTCCCGTTCCGGGCGAGGCAGCGGCGTTGGCGCCGGGATGGATCGGGAGCTGCTCCGGCAGGCGCTGAGCTACCACGGCCCCGCGCTGCTGTCGCTGCTCCGCGCCGAGCAGCACGACAACCCCGACTTCCGCGGGCTGCTGCCTCCGCCCGGGGCCGCCTCGGAGCCGCCTCGCGGGGCCCCGCCGGCCGCCTGGTGAGGGGCGCCGGGGCAGCGGCCGGGCGGGCCCTGAGGGGCCGTGGGGCGCGACTCACCGCGTTCTCCTTCCCCCAGGAAAGAGAGGGCGAGCATCGACACCGAGATAAAGCGCTTCATCGCCAAGAAGGCGGATCTGCTGTTCGCGCATTCGTGGAAACCCAACGGGCCGATCGAAGACACCATCGAGGAGAATGAGGGTGTGTGAGTTTGCGGAGGGGAGTGGGGTGGGTTCACTTTGTAAGGACAGAACTTGTATTTGCAGTATCTTTAAAAACAGGCTTAAAATTTTTCCTGGTCATTTTCATAGATAATGCATAAGCTTACTCTTAGCACAAAAAAAAAAAAAAAAAAAAAAAAACAGAAAACAAAAAACACAACAACAAACAAACAAACCCCCAAAACACAAAAAAACCAACCAAACAAAAAAATAAAATCATATTTTCACGTGCTTTGCTGTCGTCAAATATTTTGTGATCCCAGGGTGGAGCTTGGCTGTTTGTAACTGGCTGTGGCCTTGTTGCAGAGTGTTACGCTGTCATGCCACCCCTGGAGAGGTTCTTGGATGTGCCCAGAGAGGAGAGGAGAGAGCTGTTCTTCCGTGACATCGAGCGTGGCAACATCGTGATTGGGAGGATTACGTCTATCCGTGAATTTGGCTTTTTCATGGTGTTGATTTGTCTGGGAAGTGGTGTCATACGGGAAATTGCAGATTTGGAAATCACTGTAAGATACAGCTTTGGTCAACAGTTCATTTTTGACATCTCTTTGTTGCGTCTTGCATCTCTTAATGGAGTGGAATGTGTAAAGGTGAAACAGCTTTAGGATGATGGGTAGTGTCTGATTTTGTGGGCATCTTGTAATACTTTGCTCAGCCAGTGAACCCATCTTGCTGTGACCTATATTGCTGGGTTGAAAAGTTCCTCATTTGTGGATGCATGAATTTCTACTTGAACCAAGCCATATTTTAAGAATTGCAGTTCTGATGTGCATTAAGCTTAAAATAATGCTTTTTTGCTTGATCTTGGGGAGGAAAAAAGCCCCAACCATGTGGCTTCATTTATGACATTCCTGCTCTGTTCTGTTGCAGGCCCTGTGTCCTGTGAGGGACGTACCTCCTCAAAGCAACCATGGAGATCCTCTGTCTTATTATCAAACTGGAGACCTTATTCGAGGTGAGCAGCTGCAGAATTTGTCAGGAATTGGTTTGTCTTGGGTTTGAGCCTTTTCTGTAATTTTATCATTCCCTGTATTATTTCTGCAGCTGCACTCAAGGATGTTGACCGTTACCATGAGAAGCTGGCTGTGTCACTTTATAGCTCAGCTCTTCCACCCAACCTTTCCAGTACCAAACTGGGCGTGATCACCTCCGATGACTTCCCACTGCATTATAAGTAAGGATGTGCTGTTTGGCTGCACTTGCTGGTGCAGTCAGGGTGTCTGAAGAGCATCCCTTAAACCTCCTCAGTGGGCTTCCTGATTTAACTGGGTGATCACATCCTCCTTGTTGTTCCTCTCTTTAGCATACTTGTATCTGGATATGTAGGTGTGGTTGGCTTTTTAACTTCTTTCCAAAAATATAAGGAAAGCAAAGGGCAGGACGAGGTATCTGTTGCTTTTGGACTGTGTTAACAAATACAAAAAAATCCCCAAAACCTTGGGAGACTGGAATATGAATTCTTAGCATTTTAAAATTCCCCTTAGAAGATGGAGGCACAGCTGTCTGTAATATTTGTATGTTTTTCTATGTCCTGGCGATGTGGGGTGGGTGCCCAAATAGGTTTCAGAAGCTCACTTGGGGTAAAAGACATAAGGATCAGTGAATAGCAGGAAAATACATGCCTGTAGAAGAGAAGAGTCTGTAAGCAGTAATACAGATACCATATAGGTATTTTTATTTTAAACATGAGCGTGATGAAATAGGGTACAGAGCCTGAGGTCTCATTTGTGTACATTGGTGCTGCTTTTAAGGCGAAGCCTGGAAGTTGCCAGCACGGGAGAGACATTCGAAGAGGTTTTGCATCGTTCCCCAGGATTCGCTAATCCGTCATTAGTTGAATATTTAGCAGAAAAACTGGGACTAAGTGAGTCAAATCCACCGTCTTTGCTGAGAAGTCTTCAAATGTAAGTGATTTTTACATTGTTCCTCTCCTGTAGCTCTGTGGAGATTATTCTAATCCATTGAAATAGACTTGTGAGTGGGAGTCCTAGATCACTTATACTTAAACCTTTTACATTTTGACTTGCATGACTGCAGCGCACACGTCCTAAAATATTTAAAAGCAAGCTCCTCTAGAGTGAGAAATTTGCATTTGAAATCTTATTGCTCTGAATAAGCAAGACACCTTACCACACACAGTGTTTGATATCAGATACTTACGGAATTTATTGCGTAGCTCTTGTCAGCATCTGTGGATCGAAATGCAGGATGTTTAGATTTTAGTGTCTTCTGACACATGTTTATTCACAATCTTTGTTTTAGTAATAGGTTTGACCTCTTTTGTAAAATGAGTCAAATATATGCAATGATTGATGTTGTGACCCCTACATATATGAGGCTCAAATCAGGGGTGGACTTGGTATGTTTTTGTTAAATGTACTGCAGTTCTGGTTCAGTCCAGCACTTACAGAATGGTTTGGGAATAACTGGTTTCAGAAACACAAAAGAACAGACCTGACTGAGGGACAGCAGGAAGACATGGACAAATAGTATTTCAGCTTATTTCAACTGCACTGCATACTGTAAGCTTGACTTTATAGACTCAGCCAGCTTGATATTTTTATTTGTTCCTTAAAGTAAAAATTTCAGTGAAGAAGATTTTGCCCCTGCCTTGAGGAAAAAGCAGTCTGCATCTTGGGCCTTGAAATGGTATGTGATACTTCTTGTCAAAGCTTGTTATTAGATTGGGTTACAGATTATATTTCTGCAAAGAAAATACACATTGAAACAGTTTTTCCACTGCATATGTAGCAAGGTAACCAGGATATTATTGAAAAACCTATCTTCCAAGTAGGAATGTGACAGGTAAAAGTCCTGAGATTCAGTTCCAAAATGTGTCTCAGGTTTAAGGGAGTTGTTCCTAGAACACTTTTAATATCCTGACTCATTCTAGAGTTGACAGCAAGATTTGTGGTAACACCAAGCACACAACTTTCCGTTTTATAATTGAGTGTTGAATGACCTCATACTTGTCAAGTCCTTTAAGCCTCAAACTGTAGATGTGACAAGTGCACTAGCAGTCTTCGGAAAGTTAAATGGAGCAGCAGCCCTAGATATTTACTTTTACTTTTACACCATGCAGTGTATTTGCAACATTGATAAATTGCAGAAAAGATTGCTTATAATGTTCAATTGAATTTTAATTTTTAAGAAAAGTCTGTAAGGGTTTGTTCTGAAAATCAACTTACATTGATTCTCTTCTAATAAGTTAATCTCTTGGAAAATGTGCAAGAAATGTTCAGGTAATATGAAATGTAAAACCTCAGGATATTTCTGTGAGATGAGCTGGTTTGGGTGTGTACCATCTGCCCATGTCACCTTGTGCCATAGCTCTAATGGGGATTTTTAGCTTTGGATATAATTAAGCCTGTTCAAGGTTAATGGTGGTAGGTCACACGTAGTTTTGTGCAGAAAATTACTTAAACAATAATTCCATAAAGGAAAAACAATGTTATATAGTAGCACTATCTGCAGAAAGGCTTTTGAGTGCCTTAAGATACTGGATTAAAGACAATACGTTTTTGTGGAGTTAGGTCAATATCTCCTAAGTCAAATATGAGTGTAAAGTACACAATAACAAGGTCAGGTTTTAACCTGTCCCTTGTTTGGAGTCATAATTTGTGATTAACAGAACAATCTGCATAGACTGAGTGTGCATACTATTTTATAAATATTTTTTCTCTAGTGTAAAGGCTGGGGTGGATTATTTTAAGGTTGGGCGCCACGTGGAAGCCATGAATGAGTACAACAAGGCTTTGGAAATTGATCCACAAAACGTTGAAGCTTTGGTAGCACGTGGAGCTCTGTAAGTCTGCTTGTTTCACTTTTTTTTCCCCTTTTGTGAAAGAGAAGCATCACTGTTTCATATGCAACTTTCTGTTCTAGGTATGCAACCAAAGGAAGTCTGAACAAAGCCATAGGGGATTTTGAAATTGCTTTAGAAAATTGTCCTACACATAGAAATGCGAGGAAATACCTGTGCCAGACCCTTGTGGAAAGAGGCGGGCAGTAAGTGTTGGGGTTATGAGTTTGGTTGGTTGTTAAAAAGTTTGCTCATAATACGTTTTTTAATACCATTCTAGTGAGGACACAGAATGGCATCTTCCCTTCCTGGCTATGTGTTTACAGAAAAATAAAAGTCCTTGGAAATAACTGTCCTTGTGTAGTTGATTTACACTTTGTGCTCTGTTCCAGTTAAAATCCTGGCAAAATATTTGAGGTTTAATCCTCAGTATCCTTTTTAATCCTTGATACCCTTTCAGTGGTAGGATACTAGGCTTGCATAAAGTCCTGTGAATTGTTTGAATGTATTCCAAAAGGTTGAGGATTGTTTGTTTGTTTGTTTGTTTTTTTAAAGTTTTGTAACAACATTATCTTCTGTTACTCTGCTGAAATACTGGTGACCCACTAATGCAAAGTTTTAGCTTTGAATATTCAGGGAATAGTTTTCTTTTAAGCCCTGTGTTAAGAAGAGAGAGACAGTATTTTTGAAACTGGAATTGGTATTCCAAAGAATAGTGTTGCAGGTGAGAATTAGGAGATGATAAGGCCAGAAACTGTTTTGTGTTGTTTGTGAGGTGAGCTGATAGAGGGGGTCTCAGAGGGATGCAGTAGTAGTATCATAGTGCAAATAAGAAATACTTGCAAATAAGAAAGCCCTAAAATAAGAAATAGCTTTCAAAATCTGTGTCCTAACTTTATATGAATTATCACTTGAATTTCAGGTTGGAAGAGGAAGAGAAACTGCTAAATGCTGAAAGTTACTATAAAAAAGCCTTAAGCTTGGATGAGACTTTTCAGGAAGCAGAAGAGGCCTTAACAAAACTCCGTAAGCACATGCAGGTGATTCTTTACTTTCTTTTCATATGGTGCTTTCGGTGACAATAAGTGAACATCAAAATCATATTAAATCCTTTGAACAGGAAGGGGTTAAATTGATGGTTTGTCTTATTCTCTGCTCCCCTACTCCACAGTAATTATTTTCTAGTGAGCATTATGGCTGTACCTACCAGAAGAAAGGTACCTGTTGGTAACTCCACTATTTTGGGATAGTAAAGAAATGCCAGGCAGTGGAGACAGGGAAAGAGCAAAGCAGAGATAAGAATATCCCATCCCACAACATGATTAATGAGGTGTATTTATAACATTCTGTGAGTACAAATGGTCAAAGTGTAAAATACTTCCACACACCAAATGAACATCGTTACCATAGTCTGGCAAGATCCTTGGTCCTTGGGATAATTAGAGAGAGTAATACCAGGCAAAGCTGAGGCAGAGCTAGCTCACATGAGAGGGAAATTAAAAGGTAATTTAAAAGAAAACAGCAGGAGGTGGAGGGTGGGTGAACAGACAGTTTGAATATCTCAGCTTTCTCCTCTGCTGTCTGGTGGTTTTTTTCTCTTCCCTTGCACGCAGCATGTTTCCCAGGTGAGCCTGCTGGGTCTCTGTGCTAATCTGAGTTGTCATCTTTTTCCTTTTATTTACCTCCTTTGCTTGTGTTGTCTTCCAGAGTGGGTCAAGGAGTAAAATAGAGCACTGAGGAACAGGCTTGTGTTGTTCTGTGCTTCTGCATGCGAGGATGTACACAGGCTGGGGTAGATGGCCTTAGTCAGCAGTTCTTCAGTTGGTGGAGCCATAATGCTGACAGGATGTGTGGAAACAAGGGGGAAGAGGAGATAGGACAATCTGATAAAACTGAGCTACACCAGAGATAGAGGTGTATGTTATTTGAGCAGTACCTGCATTTGGCTGCTTTAGAAAGAGGTGTCAGTTAAAATGATGAAGAATATTCTCAGCAAGTAGGAGAGAAATGTTCCTCCTTTGACATTCTCCTGCAGTCATTGATGCAGCAGATAAATGACAGCTGTTGTTTGTTGCTATGCATGGCCTTGGCTGCAAGTGAAGGGTTTCCTTTATTATAGCTGTTAAGACAGTTGCTGAGTTTTGACAACTCTAATCAGACTTACTGCTCAGTCTCAATAGAGCAACTCTGTAGGGCTGTAAGTGGCAGAAGTCTGATCTCTTATGGACTTAAGGAGTTTAAGGATTATTTATCTATTTAGATGCTCTTCTGCATTTACCTGTAACTTAGTACATAAGTCTGATAGTGTCCCTGCTTTGTAGAATGGCTGAAACAACTGCAGAGTGTTTTCCTGTAATACTGATTATGTGTTTTTCTCCAATGCATTTCCCTCTGAATGGAACTGTTGTTGCTGTGCCTGCCGTCTGGTGCTGCTCATCACCACCAAACCTCTGGAACTTGATTTCTTACGTAAACTATGCATCAAACTGCTCTGTGAAATTGTTACAAAACGGTTTGTATTCAAACATGGCCAACCTGAATTCATCTTCAACTGGGCTCTGCCGTGTTTCTCTTGTAAACTACAATAACGATGATACTTTCCTTCAAATTATTCTCTCTGTTTCGGTTGTTTGGGATTTTTTTTTCCTTATTTTTCTACATGCTGGTAATATTGGGGATTTTTTTTTGCATATTCTATCTATAACTTTTGGATTCTATGCTTCCTGGTGTGCTGGATCATGGGTACCACTGCAATGACTGGTCAAATATATTTTTTAATGGAATAAAAACTGCAATATGGTCCTTAAATATAAACCTGTCACAACGGCCAATACCAAATTCCTGAACAATATTAATTTTGGTCTGGGAATCCTGGTAAAACATTCCTGGTGTATACATTTGGATGGGGTTGAATGGGGGTTAATACCTGTGTTAACACTACTAATGTAATCTTTTTTATGATGCTTGGGTTCAAAAAAGAAATCTTTGGAAATGAGGGAGAAACAAGCTGCCAAAGAAGAGCAACAGAAAGCAAAGAAAATAGAAACAAGTGCAGAAAAATTGCGTAAGCTCTTAAAAGAAGAAAAAAGGTAACTGTTGCATTCAGTGTACTGGTTATGTGGCAATAAGTGCAGATGAGACTGCAAGAAGTAAGCTGGGGAGAACTCCTCCCTGGGTAAGCTGCTTTTCTCTCAGAATGTTTTTGTGCATAGTGCCCTTTAGTGCATGTAACCTGTAGTGGAGATGTGTGTGGAAGAGAAGTTGCTTAAGGAATACTTGGCAAGGTGACATATCTGCAAAGCATAATGCCATGTGAAATAGGGAAAGAGGTCTTTTATAACAAAATGTTCAGTGGATTTAATCTTAATTTTTTGATGAAAAAATGACATTTGAAACTGTCTTGCCAGTCAGGCTTAGTTTCTGTTCCTACTGTACAGTACAAACTGTGGTATGCAGATTTGCTTTCTACATGTAGTTTTTGCCTGACACTGAAGGTTATCTCACAGGTTTATTATATTTTTAGGTTGAAGAAGAAAAGGAAAGTATCAACTTCCTCCTCCTCTTCTTCTTCTTCATCCTCCTCCTCCTCCTCCTCCTCCTCATCATCAAGCGATTCATCATCAGATGTATCAGCTTCTTCTTCCTCCTCTTCCTCTGATCACAAGAAACATAGGAAAAAGCATCGGCGTAGATCTGAGTCTGCTCGCAGTTCTAAGAAAAGCTCATCTAGAGCTTCTTCCCATTATAAAGATCAGGATAGGAAAGAGGAGTGGTATTCCCCTCCAGCTGATACCTCTGCTTCCTTTCTTAACCAAAGTTTTGAAGTGGAAAAGCTGCTGGAAAGGCAGGACAGCATAGCGTGCCCAAAAATGGAGGTAAAAGATAAAGACAGACACTGTTCTTTTTCGAGGACTTCAGGTGATGATGAAGACACTTTTGGAGGTAGGTCTGAAGATTCAAGAGATTCTTACAGTAGTTCCAGAAGTCAGCCAAGTCATAGCAAAACTGAAAAATACAGTAAACCAGAGAGATTTTTCTCCAGTTGGAGGGGTCCTTCAGGTTCGTATCATAAATCAGATTATAAACCCAGGATGCATTATTACAGGAGATTTGAAAGGGATGGAGAGTGGAGAAGAGATCAGTTTAAGAGGCATAGCTCAGCTCAAGACAGGTATTGCATGTCCCCAGGGTCTGACTATTCTGGCAGGTCAGGGGAAAAGTACAGGTCATATTCTAGGAGCTGCTCACATGAAGGTGACAAAGGTTATGATAGTGACAGGCACCATAAAAATGAAAGTGAGTCTAAGAATAGAAAAAGAAATTATGAAGAGACTGATAAAACAAAGGAACCAGATGAAGAAGTGCCATTAAATGGTACAGAACAAGCAGAAAGTGGTGTTAAAAGAAACCTGCCTCAGAACTTAGTTAACATATTCAATCAGATAGCTGAGTTTGAGAGGGAAAAAGGAAGTAAGCATAAGAAACAGTGAAGTACCTGAGAATACACTACTTGATGAGTGTAGTTATGTGAACTTTTAACTTAGTATCTTGTGAGAAAATACACACAAAGAATGAGAGAAAGGCAGAATTATTTTCTGCATTTCAGAATGTCAAAGAATTCTAAAACATACTGGAAAGAGATGGAAGAATATCTTACATAAAATATCAGTTATTTAAAATACAAGTTTCCTGTGCTCTTAATTTGAGGTGTTCCTGTACAATATTCTGTCTTGATGGGCTGAAATCCCTTGATACCCCTGGGTATAGTTAGCTGTGCTCACATCAAATATGCACTTTAACAACAGCTGGGCTTGGTTTTCCTTGTCCCTGGGGTACTATTGACTGTTGATATTCTTCTATCAGACGTAACTTCCAGCTATAGAAAAGGGATAATGGAATGAAGTCATGTGCTATCAATGTATATAGCCCATTTGATCATTAAATTTTCTTAATTTTTCTTAATTTCTGTGTCTGGGTTTTTGCGAATGTTGCTGGGATGTTTCATCCTGGTACACTGTTAAATGTGTTGTCTACTCCATGGAACTCTGCCATGTCTGTGAAGGCAAGTGTATTGCATGTTCTCTAACAGTAATGTAAAAAAACCCCAAAAACCGAATTTGAAGTAGAAAAGAAAGTTTTGCAACACCATTTATTGTCTAGGTAAGTAAGCCCTTGGATTGAGCTTTGGTAGGGATTTGCTTTACAGTGCTTGGAGGCAGCAGTTGTGTTGCTGAAGAAAAGGTTACATGGTTTACAGGGAGACCTGCAAAGGTGGGTTGCAGAACCACACAGTAACAATTGTACTGCACCTGCAAGTTTTCCAGGTAACTCCATGGATGTAAGTTAGTTGCAAAAATTAAGAAATCTCAACTAATGTGGGCTTCAAAAATTACTTAAGCCTTCTTGTGTTCAGAAATCCCAGAGGTGCTGCCTCTGCTGGCTGGCTGTGAGCCAAGAGCTGCTGCTTCCTCAGGAGTGGGGATAGGCAAGGTCAGCTCCACGACTTTGGCTGATGAAGCCTGACCAGAGGCTGAAGTTTTTCTACTGGGGAATCTGAAAGACAAAAATTTACTAATTACGATACAGAAATCCCTGCATCTAAAACAGAGCTGCCAAGGGTGGCTCACAGTGAAGCCACACAGCAGCCATGTTCATTCCAGGTGAAACCCCCTAAAAGATTTCTGTAGCCACCACCACTAAATGGCTTCAGTAACCCCTGGCACTGTTGGGACCATAATTGGGTCAGCACGGCACGGGCTCTAATTGAGCATACCTTGAACAGGGGAAGAACACACCAGTAAAACCATCAATATTTTCCTATTTAATTAGGAAGGGGTGTTCACACTATCAAGTGTAAAATGTGGCTCAAAATTGAGCTTTTATAATATTAAACAGTACAGAAAAGTAAATATTCTGTAATTATTGGGTTTTCTATACTGATGGATGCTGAAGTAAACTTCCTCACTTGCCAGAAAAACATAGTAAACTTAAAGGACAGAGCAAGGAGAAAGTTTTTAGTCTTCAAAAAGACAATTGAGATGACATTCAAGAGTAAAGAATTATTTCAGTTAGGGACTAATTTTGCTGGTTTAAACTTGATCTTATAAAAACCTCAAAGCAACACAAGAGTGTTAGAACTTACCTGGTAGAATGTAGTGAGCTCTGTGGGGACTGAGAAGTTTGACTGCCACTGGGAGAAGCAGCTGTAGGAAGCTCTAAATTGAACTAGAAAATTTGGAAAGAAAAAACAAGTTGACCTGATGGCTGTATAATAGGATTGGGATATCAGGAGCATTTATAGCACTCGGCGTTTAAAGAGATGTTGAAAGCAGGTGAACACTTCCCTGGTTTCCCATACTGTGAGTTGTCCTTGCAAGACACTCGATTATAGGCTGGAGGTCTCCCTCAAGATTTTGGTGGCAGTTAACTGGAAAGCTCACCTTGTCAAAGTGCATTTGAAAGGCTGCAGTTAAACCAGGATTTGCTTCTAGAACATCAGCTATCACTTGGTTGATGGTTCTGTTGAAGCCTTTCAGTTCACGAAGACAAATGTCTCTCTCTTCCAGTGTTTCTGTTCCACCTCCCCTTTGGGACTGAATTTCTCTGGACAGTTTGGAACACTTAACAGAAATATTTTTAAAGCATTATTCTTATGAAAATACAACACTTTTTCAGAAACCTGCTGAGTTAAAACCACAGAGTTTAACCCACAGAGTTACTGTCTAGCACTATAAAGTTAGAAGTTCTCATCAATAAACACACAAACCTGTTTTACAACCCTCTCTAGTTTTGGCTTCTGTTCTTCAATGTCTTTCTTCAGCTGCAAAATAAGAGCTTGTTTTTCCTTTTTTTGCTCTTTGAAGAGGGCCTGCTGCTTCTGTGTTACGTCAAAGTGTTGTTGCATGCTCTGCAAATTCATTTGAACAGTAATATTAGTTTACAAAGCAGATTTGGTATCCTTTCACTTTTTGTATTTATGAAAGGGTCTGTTGTCATTAACTACTTGTTTCTAAATGTAGCTCAAGCAATTAGTGCTAATGTTAACTGGAAACTTTCTGCTAATCCAACCGTTTGGTTTGTCCAGACCCGAACAAAGAAACTTCCAGGTAATTTACATCTCTTTTAAAGGTACTGTTAATGGAGTTAGAGGTGTGTCTTTTCAGATGTATCTTAGTGGCTACAAACTATTTACTTGGCACCCTACCAACTTACCAGTGCAAGCTATCCTAAAAAAAACCCTGTAGGAAAAGAGGGATACCTTTAGCCTTTGGTATGAACAAAATGAGCTCCATAATGACAGCTGGGTGTTTAAATAAATAAATGAAACTTTAAAATATTAAAAGGCAGAAATGTGTTTGCTCTAACACCTCATTATATCCCAGGAATTAGTGCCTGATGGACGTCTGTATCCCTTTTCTTTACCTTAAGAAATAACATCTCTGAAATAGGAGCTGTGTCCCCTGGTGGTAGAATAAGCAATAGGAATGCTTGTTGACTGCAGGCAGTGACTCAGGGCTTAGAATGATCATGTGGAGTGTGACCAAGTGCCTTTGCTTTCTTCTGCCTAATAAAGTTTTAACTGAAACATCAGAATTAAGTGTTGCTCTTTCTTAAGGTCCAAGTGGTTTTTTGATTATCAGAAGAACCATGAGTGAGTCCTTGCTATGGAGCCTGAAAAAACAAGCTCTTGTTTGCCTACATTTAGTGCTCAGCCTGCTAAATTGCAAGTCAGCTAATTTAATCCTGTTTAACTGGGGCACCCTCAGTGCCAAAACTGAATCTGTTCCAGAAAAACCCTGGGATGTAGATGCCAGAGGTCCCAAGATGTGTGGATTTTAATCTGCAGTGCTGGACAGGATGGTACAATAGTGGTGTGTGCTGCACAGGAACACAGCTGCTTCAGTGGCTTCCAGAACACCAGCTCTCAGTGCATGTGGGATTCTGAAATTTCTAGATGTATGTGACTAACCACCTGAAGTTTTGGTGTGACTCAATAATCACTCACTTTTTGAAAGGGGGATGTAGAGCCTTCTAAAAATTATATCTTAATAAAAGAGCAGGAAAAAAATTGTACCACGATTTCCTATTATTCATCTAGGATGACTTGCATGGATTTAGCTACATGCTGCAGTCTTGTCTGACTGGAACTTTACTTGTATTTTACCTGGACATTTTCCTGAAGTTCCTTGATCTTTCTTTGTTTTTGTCTGTATTTTTCATCAGCATCCCTTTTGTCCTTTTCTAGTTTCAGTCTTTCCTCAAGTTCCTCACCTGTAATCCCAAACAATGAAGCGGCATTAGTGATGTGCATACAACTCAATTTTCACTTGAAAATAACTCAGAATATTACTATATTGGTGTTGGCAGTATTTCAGTGCCTCAAGGTTTGAGGGATTTTTAAATACTCTCCTACTAATTTCAAATCATTGTGAAAAAGTAAATGATGTCATAAGGGAGAATGATTTAAGAGCTACAGGTTCCAGAGCCAGCAGAGGGCACAAAAGTTAAATAATAAGTATTATTTAGAATTAAGTCCTATTTTCTATCCAACTTCTATTTCACATACTTGTCTCAGGGAGTGCCTTGAAAGAGTTTTTGTAGTTTGTGTTCCAGTTTTTAAGTATGCACAAACTGTTTTCCATAGCTGTGATTTCTTTTTGAGCTTTGGAGATCTTTGCATCCAAATCATCACCTTCTTGTTGAAGTGCTTGCTTCTCCTGTGCTGCCTGAAAGCAAACCAAATATTTTAGGTGACTGCAGACATACTGAAACTATCAAGATAATTGTATAGAAAATATTTATTATACAGCAATATTTAGGGGTTAAAACCACTTGAACTGAGATTTGGGTGCGTAGGGAACTGGAAGGAGGAGTTATTTACAGTATTGAAGTTCTTTAAGGTGTTTCATCCACATGCATTTCATTTTGGGTACCTGCCTCTCTGCCTGAGCTCACTTAGTCCTGCCCAGCAGCATCTACACCCTGCAGAGAACAGTGTCTGTGCCTTGCACTGCTGATGTGAGCTACAGCACATGCTTCACCTCTGCTTCCTTCACCCACAAAATCCAAGATTTGAGTTTGCACATCATATAACCACTGAGAGACTGATAGAAGTCATTCAATTTGGGAATTAATCACTTGTAACTCCTCATCGATCTGATCAGTAGATTTAAGAAATAATCAGCAGGTGAAGTATTTTCTATAGCCCCTTGGAAGATCTGTTACAGTGGAAATCTCCATAGGTGGACAGGCTGTTTTATACACCCACAGTGACAACATAGCTTCTGTCTGCAGAGGGTCTTCTGCTGTCCTGGACCTCACAGTAGCACAAATACCATCATTAAAAATTTAACATTTAAGGGCAAGAAAAAGATGAACTTCAGAACGAAGCTCACAGCTGCAAGTGTGATGATTTAACAGGAAATCAGAGAATTTGTGGGGTCAAAATAAACATTCTTGTTCAAGAACCAGGGTATTGCATTTTGGATAAAGACTGATTTTCTCCTTTTTTCCAGTGCAAAGCTGAAGTATACATAGGTGATTGGTAAGTGAAAGGGGAAAGAAGACATTCTTCAGTGTATGAACCCCATATGATAAAATGAATACCTGGAAATAACTGACAGAAGAAGTTAAGGTCATGTGAGATTCCAATAAAGTTGTTTCCAGTTCATAGTGGATTGTCACTTGACCACTAATTCTTGTGTATTTGTAAATTAATGAGCACTGAAGTGAAGTTTTCAAACTGCTTAGAATTAAGGCTCCGCATAAATTCTTGTGAAATTATCATTTAAATAATCAATGGTGTCAGATAACATAAAACAATTGGACTCAAAGTAGGCAGTAGACAAGGAGGTTGTCTAAGAGCCCAGGGAAATCTATAGATTAAATAATTGAATTATAATGAATGATGTCAACAAAATACCTTAATTACATAGTAGGCCTGACTTTTCATCTCCTCTCCTTCAGGTGGCATCATGGAAAGAGTAAACATTTCATATCTGCATTTCAGTTTGTCAATTTTCCATAGGCGATCTTGAAATTCAGCACTGATTTGTTTGGGGAGAAAATAAATGGATTGAGAAAGTGTTTGACTGGTAGTGTTTGGTGGGCAGTTCTTATTGCAGCAGTTTAAATTCCTGGTGTTATTCCAGCAGCCTGTACCAGGAATTAATTCCTGTACCAGGAATTAACCTGCTAGAGGTCTGGTGGTTTTCTGTGTTCTCCCAGCCACAAACATCCCTGTTCCGGTTACCTGGGTGCCTTTTGCAGTTCTAAATGGAATCAAATCTGTTTTCACATCCCAGATCACTGCATCCTGGCAGGCTGTGCCACAGTTCTTCCCCAAGTTTATTTCACTCCCAGAGCTGCTCCAGCTGCCCCCTGCTGATGGTACCTCAGCATTCCCACTGCAGGATGAGTGTGAGGAACAGCTGGGAACAGCTCCAAATCAAACTCTGTGGAAGCATCCAACAGCTGAGGAACACCAAAGGAAGGAGCCCCAGTCTGTGCTCTCAGTCACACTAAAGCACCCTAATTCCCATAGTGAGGGGTGTGGTCAGCAGGGCAGCTCAGCTGCTGAAGTGTTCATTCTTGGCTGAATCTAGATACCAGGATTTCAGGGCAAAAACCATCCCAGATACTTTGGACTGATTATTACAGGAGGGAAATATTATTTCTATGTCATTGCTTTATCAGAGGGTGCATATATAATTAATAAGTTTTAATTTGTTATATAGCATGTGTATTCTATGGATGGAAAGCTCATTAGTTAAAAACCCAACCAAACAAAATACACCACAAAGCAAACCATCTTGCTGTTTCAATCAAAGAAATTACAGTTTTATCAAGCAGCTGGCAGTAAACCCCCTTCAAAAGCAACTTTTTCTGTTTCATGTACTTCAGCACACCTTCAGACACATGGTTTCACATATCCAGATTATTTTGAAAAAGGCAGAGTCACACACACAGTGTTTACTGTAAAAAGATGTCTGTGGCTGAGGTTTCCTCCCACTTCTGCTGAGGCTCCTCACTCACAGCAAGGCCACTGATCTGTTCACCCAGGGGTTAAAGCTGCAGCCTGGGGGTCACAGACAGGGTCCCTTGCTGACCTCAGCTGTCTTTGTAGATAACTTTGAGCAAGATTTATTAATCTTCAGTCTAACGATGAAGCTGGGTAAAATGCTTCTCTTTTTAGTAAGTCCCCATAAAAAATGTGCTCAAAGCTGCAGGTTTAATTTCTCTAAGAACAGTTACCTCATGCGATGCCGTTCCTGATCCAGCAGTCTTATCTGGGAATCCAGCATTGCCTTATGGATCCTGATTTCCTCAGTTCTTTCTGCTATGGCTTTCTTCAACTCCAATTGTTGTTTTTCCAGTGATAGAACTTTCTCTGCTTTATTACACAGAGTATTCTGAAGGCGCTTCAGTTCTAGTTTTAAGAGATTATCTTCGACCATCATCTCCTAATAAGTGCCAAATGGTATCAAAATAAGAATTCATTGTTTTAATTAAGATTATTTATAATTTAGTAAGTTAATATTTATTCATTATTTTACCTTTAAGACTCAGTTTGCTTTGCATTTAAAAATCTTGTCATTTTCTCATTTGCCAACAGTCACACAGGTGACTGTGATGGAGGTAGATTGTTTCCTGAATGGTTTTACACAAATTCATCAGACTTTCTAATTCAGTCTGAGTTTTGGGTTATTAGACTTTTCCTTCTACAGCTTTTTCAGTTTCTGTGGTTTCAAATAAAATAAGAGACCTTACGAGGAGATTTCTGGAGCAGTTAATATCTCACTCAAGCCCTTAATTCCTGGAGTATATTCTAGATTCTGTAGGTCTGCAAATCATGTTGTTACATGAGCAAATTTTGTATATACCAAAGCTTATGAAAAGCAACAAGTGGTGAACTTCATTAGCATGCAAATACATTAAATCATTCTTTTAAAATCTTGGATGATTCCAAGTCCACCAATTTTTATCTGAGTGCTTTCAGGTCATCAGTTTCTTTTGTTCCCCTGAATTTCATCCCCCCCCAAGAAAGTTCCATATTTAGGGAAAGAGGTTTCATTGAGGAGAAAGTACACGAGTTAAGTCAAAGGCAAAACTCTTTCCCTGCTACTTAGACTCCGTTGTTTTCTACTATGTTAGGGCTTCTTTTAGGAAGGCTAAAGATTACTGCAGAAAAAATATTGTGCAATAATTGGAGGAGTTGGAATTGTATTTTTCTGCTTATCAAAATGTGAAGAAAGGATTTGCGCTTTTTTTCTGAATTCTTACACTGGAATATAAATTGATTCAAACCATCTGTTAGAAAAAAAAATGCTTATATTCTAATAACAATACTATTGCAAACTTATTAGTACCCATTACAGACTGAGAGTAAAAACTCAATGTTATGTAAAACCATCCTTGAACAGTAAATATATTTTCTATTTTAAAGGTAATTGTTTCTCAGGGGAAAAAACCTCCAACATCCACTGACCTGGTAGATATTGCACTGTAACTGAAGTGGGATTAAATTGATAGTTCATCAAACTTTATGCTGTGTACAGAGGAGAAGCAACACTGCCTATTAAGATGATAGTGATGAAGATGACTTCAAAGTTTGGGAAAGAAGTGTAAATTAGAAAACTACAGCAAGTGTACTTATGGATGTAATGACATAGCACTGTGGAAGGCAGATGACTCCCCAGCAAACAAGAGTGTCCTGTATAAGTACATTTCAAAATAATACTGTACCTGCTTAATGTGTTTTGCTTTTCTTAACTCCTGAAGTGATCTCTCATTGAAAAGAGTTAGTTCTTCTATCTTCACTACCATACTATTTGTTTCTTCTCTTGTCTTATCAATTGTTCTTTTGGTGATTTGGATATCATTCTGTTTCAAAATAAGTTATATTGAACTTATTTCAGTGAACCTAAATTGTTCAGCAAAAGCTACCAGTTAATTTTAAATGAGAAGTATTTAAGTCCTGGAACCAGGAACCATCATCATGATGTTTCCAATATGCTGCTCTGCAAACTGCATAGCATGACCTCATGCAGAGTGCTGCATGGGGACTTTGGACAACTTTAAATGCAACTGTACTTACAAATGTATGAAAACTATAAAAGTAATAGCTTTACAAATCAGCATTCTCCTATTTCTTCAAGGGCCTAATGATAAACTCAGACATTTGCAAGCGGTCAGTCGCATCTTGATGAAAGCTCAGCTTGCCTTTCTAACGTTCAGTGCTTGTCTTCATGCTGAGGTGTCTCACTTGGGCAGTAATAATCTATTTTTCTGGAAGTTATAGGGAATTCATTAAGTTTTCCATAAGGGTTACACAAAGTTCAGACACCCTTTAGTCTAATACCAACTTCTTGATTACTAAGACCCAATCTGCTGAATTCACTGAGGTTTCTAAATGATACACAGTCAAAATGATGTTCTAAGGAAGTTACCTGAAGTTTCCTGTACAGTGACTGTAGAACATCATATGCCTTTTTCTTTTCTTCTAAAGTTTTCTTAAGTTCAGCAAGTTTTTCTTCCAAAACTCGTTTTTCATCAGCATTAACCTCCCCTTCTAACCGTGACAGCCGTCTCTGTATTTGCTGAATATAAAAATCCTGTTAAAATAAATTTGAAGAGAATTAATAGTCTGAGATAAGCAATAAACTTGGATCTAAATGCTGGCTTTAGGACAGTCACCCAATTAAGCTATTGTTTTTGTAATAGTTTCTGGCTTTTAGACCTCATTAGCAAAATATCTTAGATGACTGATGAGCAGTGATGGTTTGGGGTAATCTTCTAGAAGAGTAACAAAGCACACTCAGCACAGGCTGCTGTAGGGAGGCTTAAAATGGAGTTGCCATCTTGTTGCTACCAGTGGATGCTGATATAAAAGAGAAAATTTCCGAAGTAGTGCATAGGAAATATGCACATAATCCAATTAGTAAATAACCGGATTTTGGCATGTACCTCTTGCATTGTTTTAAAAATATACCCTGAGGTGTCTGTGGTTCAGAGGGATAAATGTAAAGAATGGATTTTAGGAATTAGTGGGAAAAGCAGCAGATCCAAAAAATAATGAAACACACAAATGCAAAATGTAGGTGATACTTTGGCAAGTTTCAGTAATTTCAATTTTATCTGTACATCTAGAAACAGAAATAAATGCAGACTTCAAATGATACTGCATAACATTTCCAAAATGGAAAACTGTTAAAGACTACAGAATTCAAGCAATGTGCTATCAGTAGACTCAAGAAATAATCACAGTATGAAAATACATTAACATTTTACCTGGTTATATATTAATTCCTGTTGTTTTAACAGATCTGTGTCAAGTTTGCGCAGTCGACTCTTGAGATTTTTAAGTGATTTTTGACCTCCCTCAATTTCTGCCAGAACAATCTTCTCCTTATCGCTCTGCGCTTTTAATTCCTGACTCTTCTTGAAAAGGACGTCCTTTAACTGTCTCATTTCATTTTCTTTTTCCTGGTGACAAATCGATAATTAAGTAGAAGAAAGAAGTAATTAATCACATCAGAATTAATTTCTGAGGAATTGTTTGTTTTTATTAATCATATATAGAAAAATATTATTACTATATCCATTAATATGAACGTGAAACTTTTTAAGTCTTCAAAATGGTTGGCAAAAAAGGTATTTGACTTGAAGAGAATGTAATACTTTTTATTAATTTTTAAAAAATCTAATCCTACCCTACATTTACATGACTTCTTATTCCCAGTTATAGGAATGCTACTCTTTTCAGCCTTTAGAAAACTAAATTCCTGTCATTCTTTTCAAAAAACCTCCTTACTGCCTCCAGCATCTGTCAATATTTGAGAAATATAATACAAAGCTTTTCAATGGTTTATTAAGTCTTGTAATGCTGTGTGTGCACATATATGTACGTGTGTGTTTATCTAAGATGGAATAATTCTGAAAAATTGCACGTTCTAAAATCCTTCATTTTTCTCAGAGGAAAGTTGCCATTAACACCTAAATCAGTGAAGGAAATAAGGCTTTAGTGGGATAAAAAACAATGCTGAAAATTTCAGGCAACCTGAAATGGACTGAAAACAATGAAAATTGAGATTATTTTATTTTCATAACCCTAATAAGGAAAACAATTTTATTCTTTCCCTCCCTCTTTCCACCTCTCCCACTCAAGTAGCCAAAGACCTTCCAAAGCTCAGGCCATTGAGCATGCCACTTTCCTGTGAGGTACATCCTAAAACAAGTGATGTGATTTCCCCTTCCTGTCTCATAGGACTCGTTTACATTTAGCTCAAGTCTAGTACAGAATTTTAAGATGTGCATTTAAATTAATATGCAAAACACCTGAGAACTCACTTTTCTACACTGATTAGCAATGTGTTTATTCTGGATTTAATATGTATGTAACCATCTTGCTGGCTTAAATAATGGTGAAAGATAATTTAATGCCTTCTCTAAGGGTTTGTCATCACATTGCACATTGTACCCAACAGAATTTTTTTTTTGTAGTTGAACTTTCTGTAAGTGCAATTCCAAATTCAAAACTCAAGATGCAAAAGGCAAGTGTAAGTTTAACATGAAATTATTGTGGACTGTAGCACATGTCAGTGGGCTTTAGATCATGATTGAACACAGGAATTTTCTTCTGGAAGCATACTGGTTTTTAAATATGTGCCAAATGCTGAGCTGTATTTCTGAAGCTAATGACAATTATAAATTCATCCACTGACAATGGATCATTATTTGACCTTCACTTCCTGGTCTTTATTGCACATCTAAATTAATTTATTTAACAGAAATTGTTGCTCTGCCTTTAAGTGAGGTAGTTAACAGCAATAAGACATTCAATAAGCCTCACTGTGCAACTGTGTTTTCCCACAAATGGAAGAGGGAAAAGTACCACAGAACTAGAGAGCAAAACAATGACATTTCATCCACATTGTTCCAGTAAATATCTCTTCACAGTAAATTAACAGATGCAGCTAATAGCTATGTGTGTCTAATGGTGATGGAAGGGAGGCTTCTAATACATTACAGACATTGTTCAAAGACAGTTCATCCTAGCTAAAATATTTCCCTGCAGCTGTGGAGCTGCCAAGCTCAATATCAGCTTAGGTTATCTGCCACAGACACAGGTAAAGAAACTCTGCTAAGGCTTTTGCCACCTTGGAAACTGTTTTAAGGGGAAGCAGAAGGTTTTCGTTTTAATGAAATGATACACCATTACTTGTTTTCAAATTATCTGAAAAGCCAAAACAGTAAGGCCTGTAATTTAAGAAATTCTCTGTAAAAGAAAGATATCCTGTCTCTACTTTCTGAAAGTATATTTAAAATATGTGATTAATACCTGTGGTGTTAAAAAGTTTGGAAAATGACATTCAATCAAAGCATCTCAGACAAAGCTTTATTTACATGCATGCTGTAGAAAACACTAACTAGAGAAGAAAACAAAAGAGCACAGAGCAGTATGAAAGAGCATGCAGAGGTACAGCTTTGTTGTCAGCCGTGTGGGACACTGGCTGTCACATTAATTTAACCTGGTCATTCTAGAGCAATGAAAGCTTCAGCATATCCAATGCTCAGTTGTCCAGCAAAATGTAGAAGAATATTTCTGTCATGTTCAGTCAGAAGCTAAGTAGTGAAAATACTTAAAGAGAATTAGTAGCAGAATGACAAAACAGTATAAGCATTTCCTAAAATGCAGGGAAGTTCAGAAGACTGCATTACAATACTGCATTACATTACTGCATTTATTCAAAAGCTCTTTACAGCTAAGCAGATGATAATGATTTTTTTCCTATACTTAATTTGCAACCTAAGTAGTGGGTTTTTAATTTTATAAAAGTATTATTAGGCATGTTAAAAAAGTCACCTTATAATAGTTTGTATATGCCACTTCCCAGATCAAAATCTTTATTCATGAAAATGAATCTAAAGTGAGCCAGTAATTATTTAACAGTCCACAAGTTAGATGTGTCAGAGTATCATGCAGTAGAATTAAAATAATGCAGAGCAGTCCAGGCCAGGCAAATATGATTAAAAGATTTCTAAATATTTTTAAACTGCCAAAATCACAGCTTTTTGCAGGTTTATGAATTTTGGTGGTGTTTTACTAGAGCTAAGAAGTTTTTAGTGGCAGTGAAACTGAAAAATCATCCTGATAAGATTCTCAGTCTTTAAAAACCTTATTGATGGGTATCAGTATCCTGAACTAATACAGCTGAAATTACTAGGATCATTTATTTCCTTCAGAGTTTTCTCAGCACAGACATCTACATACACACTTACTTCAGTATTTGATAAAATAGCTACATGCCATATCAATACTTTCATTTCAATAGAAAATTTTAAAATTAAAGAGATCATTTTAAAATATAAAGCTTGCAAATACAAATGAGTCCTCATTTCTAGAAACCACAAAAAACATTTTACCTCAACACTTTTTTCTTCTTCTTTCAATATTTCTTCCAACCTCAAAGCTTTCTCTTCTGCACTGAGTGTCTCCTCAATTGCAAGCTTCAGTTTATCAGAAAGACTTGCATTTTTTTCATTAAGAAGTTTTAATCTAAACAAAATGACAGAAGTTAAATGTAGGTTGTCTAGACAATGCTGCTAAAAGGAAGCAGCAAATCTGACTGAGCAGCTGCCTCAGTCTAAACTTCAATCTATGATAAGCAAGGCCCTGATTGTTTTTCCCCACACTTTTAAAACAGGGATTACCACGAGTATTTTGCCTAAATTACCCAGTGCCAAAGCTATGCAGGACATGAAATAACCAGAAATTTGGAGGCTTCAGTCATCAACATTATTTAAGGTTCTTTTCTATCTCAAGGATTTGGCTGTATTACTAATCCTTATAAATGTTATCTTTAAAGGTCTATTCCTTACCTGGTTTGTTTTCCCTGAATGTCTTTCTTCATATTGGTTATCTGTGTTCTCAAAGACTCTAGATCAGAAGCAGTTCTGTTCACAATGGATTTCAAAGCCTGCAGCTAAAAAATTACAAAATCAAGCAATTGAGCTCTTATTTAATTTGGTACATGTTAAGATATTTTCAATTATATTTTCCTATTTATTGGAAATAAAGTACTTTAAACAGTGTTCTCCAAATGAGGAGTGCTGCAAATTCTGAGATATTGTAAATTGGCCCAGCTAGTAAATTCAATAGACTAATTACATAGTATGAGTACTGGGAAAAAAATAATAATAATAAAGAACATAGAATGAATTCTAGAGGTGCTATGAGCAGCAATTCTTGTCCAACAGCATCTGTCTGAGTGGAACCATAGTTTTATAGTGCACAGCTGACTTTGCTGAGGTTCTTTGTGAACATGGATAACCTTATATATCTAATAAACATTTCTATGTCAAACTTTGCTGGATACATAAAATTATTTTGATTAAGATATCACTGTGACAAAAATATACTAAAAATAATATATTTAATATATTAAATTTATTTAATTTGGTAAAAAATACATGACAGCATACACTCATAAAAATAAGATAGGAATACTTTTCAATCAATAGCTCTTTCATCTTCACAGTATCACTTAACAGCATAAGTTTAATTGTTTTCACTTCCACAGATGAAGAAAACTGATGAAGGGCATTTGTAACATGTTTTTAGAGGTCACAAGTTGTTGGCTGAACTGTCTCCTTTCCTTGTTTCTCACATGCATCCCACAGATGTTCTAATAAGGGGAGACTGTTCTATTATGGCATCATAGAGTATTAATTGTGAAAAACTTCAAGCAAAAATCTCACAGCTTGACATGAAAACCAATCAATTCTACAAACCCTCAAGCTTGCATGAATTATAGGGTAATCTAATAGCCTACACCTTGTTTGAGCTACCTCCAGTTTAATTAGGAGATCAGTCTATGAACCACCTGCTACAGAAAAGCTATCCAAAGTTAAGGCAACAGCAGAGGCAGAGTTTTTCAAAAATCACTAAGCTTGCTGAGTACCCCAGTGTTACCATTTTCTTGTTAGGAAAAAACTTACTCAGATAATACAAGTGTATCCCTTCTCAGCAGAGCTATGAAACTTGAATTAATTTTTAGAAATACTTCTGCAGGCATTTAAATCATTAAGCAGTGAGCTCATTCCCAGATTTAAGTGCAGATTCAGTATGGCCAGCATCGAGAATGGCTTGTTCACAGGGCAGCCCTGTCCCACTGCCTCTTGATTAGAAAGCCTTGTGAAAGCACTGGGTATTTTCCCCAGGAATTGTGACCTGACTACCAGGGCATCAACACACACTTCTGAGAGCACGGGACATGAATTGCTTCGAATCTGGAAGAGATTCCTCTCATCTTTATCCAATACTGCAGTCTATGGATGCTAAAGGAAAGAAGCCTCCTGAGGCATCTAACAGTGTTAGACCATTTAAGAGAAAATTCATCCATTTCACACCTACACAACAGAGAATGCATTCCAATCTTCTCACCACTCTCAATGACAGGATTAAGTTAAGGGTTCAGATTGCCATACACAGGAGTTGGCTGAGAAAAGCAACATTTTGTTGAATTATTAAGAGCCTAGAATAAAACCAGAGAAAAGGACATGCTCTTGCTGTATTTCCTCCATCTGGTTTGGCCACCCTTACCTCATCCTGCAGCTGAGCCCTGTGAGTATCCTGAGCCTGGAACTCCTTTCGGAGGTTGTTTGCTTCTCGCTCAGCAGAAAGGATTTTTTTTTCATATTCCATATTGTTAACAGTTTCATTTACCAAAAAGGCAGTCTTTTCTCTCAGCAACATTTCTTTGTTTCGGATCTCCTGTTTTATCTCTGCAATTAGCTAGAAGGATAAAAACTTTTTACATTTGCTTGCATCAGTTTAGATGTGTTAGATTAATAAAGGGTACAGCCAGAAAATCAGTTCCTAGTATGATTACTACTTGCCTGAGACAGCCCAGTTATCATTCTTAAAATTACTTTAATCCATGGATTACACCATACATCACACAAAAACTACAGTGATTTTGGACTGGAAACTTCCAAAATATTCCAATAATTTAAAAACAAAAAGACACTGCAAACCCTTATGAAAATAAAATATTTCTTAATTGATTGAATTGGGGAAAAAAAAGCTAAGCAAAACTTCAGGTAAACTTGAAACAGATGAAACTAAACAGGAAAATTACCAGCATTAGTGATGTTTATTTACCTAGCAGATTTATAGCTACTGGGCATTCTGAAAATTTAAATAAAACATTAGCTACCCAGAAAATTGTACTGCAGTTTTGATGTTTAAAAAAAACCCAAAAAACAACAACAAAAAACACCCACATCAAACCCAAACCCCAGATATGAATCAGTTACAGCAGTTTTACCAAAGCACATTGATCAATCTCCTGATCTCTTTTTTGCATCTGATGAATTGCATTCTCCCACTGCCTGATGACTTCTTGCCTCTCTTGATGAACTCTGCGAAAATCTTCAGCTGCTCTGTCAAGCTCTATCTGTTTAAAAGAAAGCACCTCCATGATCTCTGAAGTTTAAAATATCACTTATAAACAGGGGATCTTTGAGAACCTTAAGCACAAACCTGAGCTGTCATGGTTTCTGTAAGCTCATTATCCAGAGCTCTGCGCTTCTGGTTTGCTTCCATGGTCAACTTTTCTATTTGAAGGGTTAATGTCTAAAATGAAAGGATATGAAAATATTTAAAAATTAAGTATTTTAAAATAAGTAGATTACATTTTATAAATTCTTAAAGCCCTGATACAGGGGTTAAATTATTGAGGCATCAATTTTATTGTGTTTTAGAAAGTAAAAATTTGACAGTGTAGCCTCCCAAATTTTTAGTCAATACAAGTGACCGTAAGAACCAAACTGCAGGAAGGCCAAAGCAACCCTCCACTGTGTGTAATTGTGTGTGTGGTGTCCTTGGCATACAGCAGGGAAAGTGTTTGTGTAAACCAACGTTTTTGAGTTAAGTATTTAATGAGTAAAAATTAAATTTCTCCTCACTCTATTTAAAGGCTAAGAAGAATGATAACCAGGGTTACTTATCTCTACATTAATAATATACTTGGGAACTCACCCTTATAAACTCTAAACTTTTGACTGGAATTCCTCTTTATACAGATATACATGCTTATGTCTTCCATTATTCCAGGTAGCTTTACTGAAGTAGCTGTAATTTGTTCTCAGCAATATTAATAAACTCTAAGGGAAAATCCTATACTATTCGCCCAAACTTGGTGTGAATTTTTGAACAAACTCCTCTTAATTCAGTGGCACCATTGTCTAGACTTTATTATCTATTTGTGCACCTCTCAAAAAATTTAAACTTAAATCTTACCCAGATGAATAAGCAAATTAATGTCTTCAATTATGTCTCTCATTATTGTAAAACCTATTCTCTCAACTTCAAAATGAGCCTCATATGGAATTGCACTGTTGTGCTAAATGGAAACCAGCGTTGTACAAAATCTTGTGTTCATTTTATCTAACTTATAACAAAGTCTTCAAGTGATAAAATGCTTCTTCCTTTGGTTTCTGAAAATTGCTTTCATTTCTACTTACTCCTAGTTTCCCTTCATCTTGCAGTGCATACTTCTGAATAGCAATAGCATCATTATCAGTACGATTGATTTCCTTTAGCCAGCTCTCCAGAAGTTCCTCATCCCAGTTCATCTGTTGTTTTAAATTTTCCAGCTTCTTAGTGGTTTTATTTATAGTATTCTAATAAAAGAAGAGAAAATTAAATGTCAAATATCAATATCAAATGTCTAATATCCACTGAACAGTATTGGAAGCAACCAGTTAAAGCTACTGTAACAAGTCTACCCACATCTTGTGGGTCCACAGAATTGATAGTTTTCTTATTTTATTGTGTGTTATACTTGAGGAATGCTATTGGACATCCTGGTCTTAAATAAGAAACAAAACAGTAGGTTGCCACAAATTCAAAATGCAAATAATTTTAAACAGAATAGTCAGCCCCTGGCAAGATATACCCATCTGCATGTATTTGTTCCATATAATAAACTGATCTGAGGCATCCAAAGGTAAAGTTTCTCCCTCACTCATTAAGGCCCACTTTGTAGACCCTTATCCTACGTATCAATTTTCAAATGTGACCTTTTCATATGACTGTGAAGAGACTTTCTTACACAAAAATGAGAAAATCTAGATCTAGCTGAACAGTGTGGATATCTTCATCCTGCTACCCATTCTGAGAGCCTGGAGATTACAAACAGGAAGAAAAAGAGCAAATTTTTAAAAAATTAATTAAATAATTAATAGAAAGAGAAAGACAGTTCCAAACCCAGAAGATCACCTGCAATTGAGTAGCTTTAGATTACTTTGTAACTTAAACCAAATCTTTGATCATGAAATCATGACCCAAGTTTATGTAGAGAAGATATGCCACCGACCATTTGATTTTTAAACCATTAAGAAAATACCTGTAAGAACTGGAAATACAGTGATATGGATGTGTAGCTGTGTATCTGGCAATAAGAACAGAATTCTTTCAATATCTAATTAATATTTGCTAAGTCTTGACCAGTCTCTGCAGTAACATCCTCAGTGTCACTCTATTTGCCTACACAGGGAAAAGCCCATCCAGATAATCTACTACAGTTTATAAGTTTTAATTATGATTAGCTATTCTTGATTATACTACTGTAGCTGTATGTGCAACTGAGGACAAGCCATAAAATTATGCAATATAGGCTTTCCCTTCCAAAAATGTCAAACCTTACTTCTTGAGTGTTTTTCTTTTGTCTCAAGGAAGCTATCTCATCTTTCAGTTGTTTAATGTCGTTTTTGAGACGTCCATATTCTCTCTCAGCAAGGGCTTTAAAGTGATGTTCAGTTTCAATTTCATTTTCTTTGGCTTTGTAAAGAGACTGCAGAACAACAAAGTTCAGTATTTTACAATAAACAAAAGGCATACATCAACAAACTTTTCGTTTACATGCAATCAAATCCCAAGTCAGAGATGCTGTGGTTTCATCATGCAAGGGAAGGAATTTTCAGAGAAAATTTATTGGTTTGATTTTAGTACCTCAAAGACACATATTCTTATATATAAATATGTAAACATTGTATCAAGTATCTACAGATCAACCCTTTGTAGCCCTAAAAACTTAATTCTAAGACTTTTCACCCAACATTCATAATCTTAACCTTTCAACATCAAAATCTTTTGATCACCAGTGATTTTACATCAGTTCCAGGAGGAACAGCAAAAAAAAATATATTTATTGTTCTGTGCTGAGACAGATCTCCCCTGCTGGCCTATAGCAGTATCTGGATATTGCCTAACCTTTCTTTCCTTTAATTCAAATTAATGCTTGAATTTGGCCAAAAAAATTAAGAAGTTGTTCAGCTGCAGAGAAGCTTCTTAAGAGTTTTTCACCCAGGATATTTTATCTGAAAGGTGTAAATCTTTGTCTCAGGACTCTTTCGAAATCTAAACCAGCACTTTTGCTCAGTTAATTGAGAGTGTAAGTAAAGACTTGGATCTTGACCATCTGATTTCACTTTTCATGTCTGTGAATTAAGTCTTCACCAGCATCTCACAACTAATTATTCACCATTGCAAAGATTATTAATTTCCCCCCCCTTACAGTGGTGTTTTCTTTGACCAATTTTTTTTCTATTAATACCCACAAAAGTCCTCATTCAGGAAGAATTATAAAATGCACCCTTCCTGGATTTTTCCTAGGTACAGTAATTTGAATTTGGATGGCTGTAATGACCGTCAAATAATATCACTGAGGTACATAGTTTAACTTTTGTTTCCTGTGGCAGTCCTGGAATAAAGACCTAAGAAATCTCCAACAAAGCTGGCAAAACATATAGAGATCCCAGCCACAGAGAGATACTTGGGTTACAGGTCTGTCTGACAAAATGGATCTACTAGAGGTCATGATTTACCTGAGAGAAGTTAATCTCTTGTCTCACGTTTTTCAAATGAGACGTCATTGCTTCTATGCGCTCCTCAAAGTTGGACAACTCATTCTGCAGCTTCTCTTTTTCCTTTTGCATCCTCTGCAGCTGTTTAAGAGTTAGAATCGTCACATTACTGTTTGCAGTTGAGTGCTCATTACCCGCAACTACCTAAAAACAGTCATTGCAATTATTAATGAAAAATAACGTAAAAAGTAGCTGCTGCATTCCTCCAAAGCAGCGAAACAAGGGATTTCAGGAGAAAACCCAGAGCTTTCCTAAGGGAACAGACAACTCGCACTGCTCCTCCTGCGGGCTCGGGGAATGCGGCGATCACCCTCCCGACTGCCCGGGCAGCTCCGCGGAACCCAAAAGGTCATTCATTCATCCATCCATCCATCCATCCATCCATCCATCCATCCATCCATCCATCCATCCATCCATCCATCCATCCATCCATCCATCCATCCATCCATCCATCCATCCATCCATCCCCGACCCCGAGGGAAGGCCGGACTCCTCTCCCTGCCGGCCGCGGCCCCGCGCTCACTTCGTCCTCCAGCGCCTTGTTCTCGGCGTTGGCCACGGGCACGGCGTAGCCGGGCTCCCACTGCAGCTCTGCCAGCACCGTGGCGGCGGAGGGGCTGCCCAGGCTCTCCATGGCGGCGGAGAGGCTCACAAGGGCCGGGGCTGCGGCAGGGCCGGGGCTGAGGCAGGGCCGGGGCTGAGGCAGGGCCGGGGCTGAGGCGGCTCCGGGCGCTTGGCAACGGCGGCAACGGCGGCTCAGGCCGGGGGGGCCTCGGGCGGATGGGCGCGGCTCTCAGCGGGCCGGGCTGCAGAGCCGGGTGGCGGCCCCAGAGCCGCGGGCAGCCCCTCAGAGCCCCCCCGCTCCTCCGCCAGAGCCGGCTGCACCGGGACTGGGGCCGGCAGAGCCGCGCCTCATCGGGCGCTAGAACACCAGATAGGGCTGGGGCTGACACCGCCTGCCGCTGGGGACATCAACTGACGGGTGTGTAACAGAGGGGACACCGACTGACGGGCGTGTGTGTGTGTGTATGAAAGGGGACACTGAACACTCCCTGGTTCTGACAGGCCTTTGGCATTATCTCCACAACTAACAGGTGAGTTTCCTGAAACGCGCAGAGTTCAGGTGACCACAAACACGAATGCCGTGTCCTTGTGAACTTGCCTGTCAGCTTTTGAAACCATCTGTGCTCCTGGGTTGCAAATTACCCTGTGCCGCTGAGTTCCACCATTTGCCGACCGAGACAGGCACAACACTCATGGCAGGAATCATCGACTCATGGAATGATTTGGGTTGGAAGGGACATTAAAGATCATCTGGTTCCAGTTCCCTTCCACTAGCCCAGGTTGCTCAGAGCCCTGTCCAACCTGGCCTTGAACCCTTCTAGGACTGAGCCATCCACAGCTGCTCAGGGCATGTGCCAGTGTCTCACCACCCTCACAGAAAAGAACTTCTTCCTAATATCTAAACCAAACTTACTGTCTTTTAGTTTGGATCCATTTCTCCTTGTCCTGTTACTACATGCTCTTGTAGAAAGTCCCTGAAAAAAGGAAGGGTAGACTTGATGCAGAAAGGTTCTCTTAGTGACAATTGTCTGACTAAAGCATCTGAAAAGACTAAATTAAAGGAATTAATCAAAGCATGATTGAAAGGAGCCTGAACCAAACAGCAATAAGCACTGACAAACGTTTGGGAGGTAGTTTGGAGGATCAAGGAGTTCACAGTGAGATTTCTTTCAAACATGGACCCGTGGCAGACTACCAACACAGACGACATTTGGTGTTTCTACATATGTATAAATGTATTATGGGATATTTTTAGAGAAGAAAAATTTGCTGGAGGACAGTGAAAGTCAGGCCTGATGAGGACACACCAAAAGCATGACTTGAAGTGTTGTGCAGATTATTGCTGGTCTTTTCACTGATCATCCCCTGAGAACAGTCCTACATTATTCTTAAAGTACTGAAAAAAAAGAACAACATAGTATGGGGGCAACAGTTTCTTAAAGGAATGGTAAAGGGTTGAGTGCCTCAAGCTACCTGCGAAAAAAATATAGATGTCACGAGGAAGATATTTTTTGATTCTTGTTTGCTTCAGCACATCTGGCTGTGGATGCTTGTAAGAAGTACTGAATAATATTTTTGAAGAATCAAGGAAAATGTCGTGTCTTGAGACAGTAACTGGCAGCAAGCAGCCTGCTGCTGCCTTCCTGTTTGTCCTCTGGGATGTATGAAGTTGTGATGACCAGTGTCCTGTGTTTTGATCTTGCTGTACACTTTCCCAGTCTGCAGCTCAGTGATGATGTGTCTGATTGTGAGAATTGTGTGCTGAGTACAGTTATTGTCTTCCAGAGGAACGTGGGATGATTGAACCTTTAACAATGTGGGCAAGACAAAGATGCAGATGATGCAGAAAGATAGCCGAGATATACAGCCATTAAGAAGGGAAACTTCTACAGACAGAAAATTCAGATAGATATATATATTCCTGATTCTAGCATACATGGAGGAGACTTCTAGAAGCTGGTCATGTGTAGCCAGGTGTCTTTTCAAAACGAAATCTTAGGACTGGAAGCTCGCAGCACTGTGTCAGAAATGGGGATTAGCACGAAGGGATCAGTGCAGAGGTGATGCAGGGGTGTGATGGCAAGGAGGGAGCCTCAGCTGAGCCTCAGATGCTTGGACAGTGTCAGGTGAGTGTGTGGCCTGCAGAGGACTGAGCCTTTTGGCCCCCTCGGGTTGTGTACCAAGAGCCACCTACTGCAGAGTATAGTGAGGTGACCTGGCCCAACAGAAAGGTGGAATTCCAAAGACACTACAAGCTGCTAGAGAGACAGCAGAAACTATGATGGCACATCCCTGTGTACATATTAAGGGCCCCTTCCTTTCCTACCCAAAATGAGAAACTCCTTCTACTCACTATATGTGAAAAAAAAATGCAACTTACCTTGCAGGGTTTTAGACTGACACCTGTAATTAATTGTGGCTTTGCAGTGATGAGCACCTGATAATCTTGTATTATCCAAACTGAGCTTGTGTGTGAAAGAACATGAGACCATACAGTGACTGAGAAGAAGAAAGCAAATTATAGGAAAACTGTTCTGAGGTGAACAATTGGTCCTGTTCACTAAGCAAGGCTTCCAGTGAAAAAATGGTAATTTATAAACACATGCCTTAATGAGTGCATGAGAGAAATCAAATTTAATAAATCCTGATGCAGTTAGCTAAATTACATACCAAACTTTTGAAGTTTTGTCATCGTAAGTGTACTGTTTACGTTTTGAGTCCAGATTTTTACATAATGTCTGAAAAGTATAAAGTGTTATATGAGTAAACACTATTACTTCACAATTGTCATGAAAATGCCACCCTCCTCACTTTCTCTGGCCTAAAGCTGACTAAACAAATTTCCATGATATGCTTTTGTTCATATGGTTTCTCCCTTCCCTTGCCTGTGGAAATGCGTTCAGTAAATTCAGACCTGTTTGTCAGATTTTCTCATCCACCAGATGGTGCTGTGTGCCTGTGGATTCAGGGGGGTTTTGTCGGTGTCTCTTGTTAAAATAGCACCAGTCCGTCATCGACTCTTCAGTTAAAAGGGAATATAAAATTCCTCTTCATATATATATATATATATATATGCATATTATATATGCACATATGTATTTATATATATATGCACATACACAGAAGGTTGGTCTGTTTTGTTTTTAAAAGTATAGCTCTTATTTTTAAAGGTATTAGAGGAATGGGAGTACTTGTAACATGACAAACTGTTTTTCTGTTAACATTCCTTTTGGGTTGAATTTTCACTTACGTAGACCACTGTGCCCATTTATTCAAAAGACTTAAAGTAAAACCATTGTTTCTGGCCTTCAAAAGACTTAAAGCTCCTCTTGTACCTGTTAAAAAAACATCATTTTTGTTTGTTTATGCCAAATCTTCTTAAACAGTTATCTGTGTGAAAATAAAGATTTCAGTTATGGATTTCTTTCTAATACACGACACTTTTGCTATATAAAATATGGGGAAATGTTTTTTCCTGACTGTACATCTAAGCCATCATCTGAAAAAAGGCTAATTTAAGGGATTGTTATTTATAACTAACCCAGCGTAGCCAGTTGGTGTCAGTTAATGATTGTTGATAATCAATTTCCCATGTGAACCTGCAAGTGGCAGGGTGTTTGATAAGGGGATGTAATGGCCCACACTGTATCTTCCCTTTCAGATGGGTGCACTAAGGCTGCTGGCACAATGGGAGAAGCAAAAATAGGAAGAGAGATTGAGGGGACCACACAAGTGAGTGTGAGATCAGGACATGCAGGAGGTCTGAAGGATGGAGGATCTGGCATGGTAATGGCTCAAGTATTGACTAAAAGCCCAATGTCTTTGTTGAAACCTGGACCTTCTGACTTGGGTAGGAGAAGCACAGTTGCATAAAAAAAGAGAATTACTCATAATTCAGGTCTGATGTGTTGTCAGTTACGTTTACTCTATTGCTAACCAGTGAAAGATATAAATTAACAGCAATTTAATACATTGGTCTTGGGTGGGGGGGGGGGGGGGGGAAACGACAAATATGAGCCAAAATCAAATACTTTTGAAGTGTGAGGAAGCTTAAATTTGTTCTCTTTATCCTGTTCTACACTTTTTGCATAGTTGTGCTGGCAAAGGCCACAGTATTGCTGGTACCGTGCAGTGGCTTTTGTGTGCTGGAAATGGGTGCAGAGGACAAAACCCCCATCCTTTTGCTGCAATATTCATTTGAAAAGTTACTATAAGACATTGTGCCATAGGGTAATATATTTTGCTTGTAGGTCCCGAGTTTCAGCAATCACTGGGAGGGCAGCTATGAGAGCAATGCCTTTGGGAAGGCAGGAGTGATTTGTGGAAGGGCAGAGCAGCCCCTCCAAGGCGCTGCCCGGCGGGGCGGGGTGTGCCTTCTCCAAACACTGCTCAGAAAACGTTCATGTAAAACCATTACCAGGTTTTATTTAATAACCTCCTAACCCTCTCTCTCTCTCCTCCTCCTCCCCTCTGTTCCTCTAATGCCTTTTACAGCTCTTGCTGCACAGCGTGAAGCCTCAGAGCTGTATTCATCAATGACTCACACCCTTGCTTAGGGGCCAATTTTCATGGAAGCTATACAGGAAAATTTTGAAATGCACCTATCTCATGCAGGGCACAAGATGATTTCTCTATTCATTACTATTCCAAAAGGACTTGTCCGTTGGAAATGTTCACATATTATTTACATTTGTGTGTGCGTGCATACATGTGCAGAGCTAACTTGCCTTTAGATTTGAGTGGTTGAAAAATAAAAATGTATTGTTGTTATCATTGACACTAGTCAGCTGAAGGATAACTAAGGGCCTGCTTATGCTGAGCGAAAGCAGACAAATGCAAAGAAAAATGCAGCATTGTGTATTAGGTGAGCAAATTCTACAGACTCAAGCACAAAACTTATTAAAAATCACCCTTTTGTTTGATCCTATAAGTAGCAGCTTTCTTAGGAATTTGGGAGTAAAGCCAAGGACTTACTCTGAGAAAAAAAAAATGCAGTTTTGCCTCTGAAAGCTTTTTGTGTTGGTCAAGGTTATGATAAGTTTCAAAAATAATCCAAAAAAACATGTTCATTTCCCTTAAGACACCATGAGTTAACTCAAGTTTTAACTTTGGGAAAGAGAGGTAAAAGCATAGAAATTATTATCCAAAATGACCTTTCAGTTTAAAACCCATTTGACAGGAGGGGAATCGTAACTGCAAAATTGCCAGTCATAGACTAATTGTGTTCTCAGGGGTTGCTAATTATATCCAAAATTACTTTAAACAGTTTTGGGGAAGAGAGTGAGACTTACTGCTAAGCATAAAGCAGTTTATTTACGCATGTACAAAGTAGCTTACATCTCTAAGGGATTAAACCAATTTCAATATTTTACTGTAAGTTGTTGTAAAAATTGTGTCATGCAATGATGAATCAGAAGTCGTATGAAAAAAGAGGGCAAAATATATTTTTGCTTTTCATAATTTTTCCTACAGGCATTTCAAATTTTAATTCTAAAAATAGCTTTTTCCTTTACTTTGTTTCTTAAAAAGGATGGAAAAATCTCTTTCTGCAGATAAGCCCATCCACTGACATTAATTTCTACCTTCTGTTTGTGCAGGTGAGTCCCTCAAGGATGTGTTAAAGATCAGATTTGGGCTTTCTTTATTTGTTGATGTTGTTTTGTTGAATGAATTTTGCTAGCAAAACTTTTTGCTTGAAAGATGAGCTTTGTCCATGGCCTAACAAGAGAGCATTGTTTTACAGGAATGCACAGAATTACCAAGCTTCATATATATGTTACATAGATAGAAAAATCCACAGCCCTGTCAGAGCCAAAAAACAGCAGTGAGTCCTGTGAAGACAGTAGTGTGATACTTGTTTTAGAGATGACAAAAGAGGCATGAAGAGGTTAAGTAAATTCCCTCATATTGCCCAGAATACCAAGCAGGAAATCTGAAATTTTTTTATTTGTGTTTTACTTCCAGGCCCGCTTTAGCACCCCTGGGGAAGTAATGGCTGTTTTGTTTCCAATGGGTACCTGTATGCAGTTCTCCTTCCCAAAGTCCATTTGTGCTGTAGAGAATATGTAGGGATTGTGAATGTACTCGTAAGTAGCATTCCACAGTTGAACTAATTGCCAGGCCAAGCGAGGGACCACAGTAAATGGGTGAATAATTTGATCCAAGATGGATTTGTACTCTACCAACACAGCCTGAAATCTTCTAATGCTTTTGGATTTGACTGTGAGCTGTTCATTGTTGTTTGAGCCTGTTCTTTTCTATTACCATATTTTCTCTGGATATCGTTTCTGTGTACCTTATCTTTGTATAAAAGGCCACATCTTTACCATATTTCCAGGGAGTAGTCAGTAGAGGCATACAAAATTTGCTGCTGTAGCCCAAAATATGACAGATAAAGGTAGTGCATTACAAAGTTCTTGCCCTCAATCATGCAGAAGGCTCTCTATGCTTCTGTGAGCAGTGGCACAAGTGTGGCTGCACTGTAATGGGAGAAGGGTTAACAGCAAACCAAGACATTTTCTGCAGCAAAAAAGAGATGGAGTCTTCTCCAAGCAATTACCTTTTATGTAATAAACAATGTCAGTGGTCAATAGAGGGAGTTTTCTTACCTTAATCCCCTTCGTTTTAGCTTAAAATAGAAGTGCTATTAGTTTGACTAGCAGGTTGGTCTGTCATGAAGCCCGGTCATACCTGGTTGCATGTTAAATTTCACTGCCAGCAGAAAGGTTTCTCCAGTAACTTTTGTCTAAGCTTTCCTTGAATAAAATACAGTAATGCATTCTGGTGTTAGGTGCTTTTGTCAGATGTGTCTATTCTTATACTGCAGCCTTTTGGAATACAGAGTGCACTGCCTTTTATTACAGATTTTATTGGCCTCATGAAGTTGAGAGTAGCTTCTCCTGTACTTTTATCTTCCATTGGCTCTGAAAATCCAGCTCTAATTACTAATGGATACTTTCCAAAATAATTTCTTTCTGCTAAAGGATACGCATAACCTGTTATCATTGCATGTCTGCTGGCAGTACACACAGCTTGTGCTTTGGCTAACTCTTGAAGGAGGGGAAGGTTTGATAAATGAGAAAAGCCAAAAGCTTTTGTGCTTATATGTACTTAAGGTAAGGAGGAATTTAAAGATTACAGCAGCATGTCTATCCTTCTGCATATGAGTTGAGGCTTTCAATGGATGTGGTGTTCCTCATGGTCACACAGCTGAGTATTCCATGGCTGAGTAACCCTCAGCTCAGTTACAGGACACAGAAAAGCAGAGCTTCAAGGCACCACATTTCCTTTGTGTTACATACAAACTGCACCTCTGTCTGCTGTCCTTTCTAGTGGAGTGCAGTTATTGTGATCTCTTTCCTGACCATCAGTTTTCTTGTGTCTTCATTTTTGCTTCAAAAATATATTTATTTGAAGCAGAGTTGAAGCAAAAAAAAAAAACAAAACAGTGGCACAAAATTAGAAATAAAGGAAATTAGTCCTACTTAATATTATGAAAGGTTATACACAAAAGCAGTGAAAAACTGCAAACCTTTTAACATTTCTTTTAGTGTTGTTTTTATTTCATATTCATTTTTGTTTTTATCACTTTCTTTATAAAGTGTGTAATGGTAAAGCAAGGCCAGAGACCTTCCAGTTACAGATGGGTGATCAAAGAGAAGAACCTTAGCCTGACCTTAGCCACAGCCATTCCCAGCTCTTTGCTGAAATCTCAAGCAACTGCAATTTCTTCTGCTCCCTACTTGTGTTTGGGAATTCTCCATGCTTGAATCCTGCTGCTTCCGGCTTATAAAATCATGTGTCTGTAGCAAGTTTTTCCATTTTCTTTCTGTTTTTGGCATTACGAAGGAATCAGAACACTTTTAATTGCTTATTCCTTAGCAGTTCTGTATTTTGTGGAAGGAAATTTGCCTTCCTCCTGCCAGCATCCGTGGAGCCAGAGAACACCCCAGAGTTGTCAAGGCAACAGCTTTGGCTTGGGCAGCTGCAAAAGAGAAAGGGACAGGAATGTCCTCTGGAGAACCAAGGGCTTTTGTTGCAGGGCACAGAAACATGTGATGTCCCTTTACTGCAAACACCATCTATGGGTGGGTCAGAGAGAGCAGAAGTTACTCCCAGTGCAAGATAATGAGGTGGAGCTCCCGAGAACAGCATCCTGATGTGCACTCAGGTCTGGAATCACAGGCTCAGATTGGGCTTCTCTTCAGTGTGTTTGTTCTGTTGTGCAAGGCCTAAATCAAGTGGTTTTAGGCTTTTGGGAGGGAAAGGGAGCTTGGTTCTCTTTACGCCTAGAACTTATAGCAAGCAAAGTTTTCTATTTAAAAATTTCATCGCTATTCAGTGCTCCAGAAGGGTGCCTATTGTTCTAATTACTAACTGGATTCCTGTGGTGATCTTGCTTGCCTCTGAAGGAAGATTTGCTTCTCATGTTGGACAAACCTTACAGTGAACAATATCCTTAGCTAGAAGGCATAGAGCTCACCTGAACCTGCACTATGCTAAAATTTACTTCATGCAGACTGTGAGCTGCATGATTTCAACACAGAAAATGCCATTGAAAGAGCTCTAGAAATACATACAACCTAGCAAAAGTTCTGTACCATGGACAGGATCCAAGGATACTGTCTGCTTTGTGGTATTCCTGGTATTTCTTCTGCTTCAACAGCCAAGAGTTAGAAAATCTTACACCAGTATATTATAGTTGGAATACTCAATGCATATTTCTATGGAGGTATGAAAAATTACGCATTTCCCATTAGACACACAATGAGGCTATCAAGGATTTAAGAAAGTATTTTGTATGGGGAGATCAGATGGCTCCAAAACTTGTTGCTGTGCTTAGTATTTGGCATGCAGTGTCACCCTCTTCATGCAGTAGCTACTTGATATCTCTGAAGTGCATATTTGCTGTCATGTTACTGCTTATGTGCATAGTAAAATGCTATATAGGACATAGCATAATCTTGTTTGATTTATGATCCTGTAATTTACTTTAAAAAGATTAATCTTGTAAATACTGTAAAGTTATATTAGTAGTTGCAGTAAGCTGTTTAAGATTTATGCAGTAGCATTATTTATATTTATAGTCAGTGACCTTGATAGCTTCTTAGAGTTGAGATACTATGTTACTTTGTTTCTTAATTTTCTTGGGCTTGGTTAAAAAAGAAAAGCACCCCCCAAAAAAATAAAAACTCCGTTAGATTTTTGATTTTCAAAAGATCTTCCAAAATTTTACAAACTGTGATAGACAGATTTTGGAGGTTATTTTAACACTTATTGCCATTTCATGTAGTCATTTAAGTCATGAGGGCATGAGTAAGGTACACTTTAGAGAGACAGGACATTATCTATGTATTAGCCTCTTTGAAGTGCATTTTTATTGTTGTATCAGTCATTCCAGAAAAAGGTTCTGAGCCTAAGAGCACAGATGAAAATATATACAATCCCT